>NW_025942140.1:0-9818 GCF_000764305.2 Hyalella azteca | reverse complement strand
GCACAAAGCTGTACCTGCACAAAGCTGTACCTGCACAAAGCTGTACCTGCACAAAGCTGTACCTGCACAAAGCTGTACCTGCACAAGGCTGTACCTGCACAAAGCTGTACCTGCACAAAGCTGTACCTGCACAAAGCTGTACCTGCACAAAGCTGTACCTGCACAAAGCCGTATTTGATCTCGACGTCCTCGAGCTTGTATCCCTGCAGAGCAGCAGGCACAGGAGAGGGCAGGTTATGGCATCCGCTGCCCAGGACGTTAGCAAGGGAACCTAGGACAGGCTCCGTGGCAAATGCCAAGCTGTCCCGGGACTCCTCCAGAGGGTGCTGCACGGTCAGGATCTGCAACATATACTTAAGTTAAAATACCGAATGGAATTATGATTCATAGTCATAGAAGAGGGTAATTTTGCAATAAAATTATTGCCGAGGGTAAAATTTTTGCTAACAAATTACTACTGAGGGTGAAAATGTGTCTAGAAAATATCAACAATCCTCACCTGATTATAGTAAGAATAAATAATCAAGCATTCCCCATAAGCAATTATATATGCTTGATCTTACCTGAGGGTGCCGCAAACGAGTGAGCTGTGCAACGCCTTTCCTGAGCAGGTCCAGAAAAAGGTCCCGGTGCTGCCGGTCCCAGCGGTCCAGAGATCTTTTCTCAAACACAAACAGAGACACATCCTGGTGACTGGACTTCTTGTATCCACTGTAGATCTTCCAGGACAAACCTGTAAATAGCTCTCACATCAGCTTACTATACAAAAGAGCTCACAGGAGCTTTAATCTTTAAGCAATGTGTCAACATATATATAAATATTATACAGCAATGTATTAATACCTATACGACACTGTACTGGTATACATTTCTCAAAGTAGGTAGGTACATAAGAGCATACAAGAGCGATACTAAAACAGCAATGTATTAATTTACATTGCTTAAAGTATACAGTAGCAACACAAACTTTGTATGGTGCACTTCATTAATATTTTCAATCTCATATGGTAGGAAATTTGTGTTTATTGCATAATGTAGGTTTAGGTTAGTCAATCTGGCTTCATTAGTTCTATTCTATTTTTGAAACATGGAAAACTTCGTGAATGCATAAATCAACGTACCGGTACAGAGATGGTTTTGGTACCGTTGGATAGATCAGAATGTCAGCTTTAAGATGAGACCAAAAACCGGAAAAGCCTAAATCCAAAATTTTACCCTAGACGCTCCCCTTAAGGTTAATGGAAATTTTAAAAACACCACACACCATTGAAATTCTATAAAACGTAAATTACCAACCAACAGACATCAGACATGTTTAAGCAGTTATAAAGAAATATAATGTTCATTAATATAAGTTATAGAGCATAAAAAATATGTATATAATAAATAGCCCAGACCTAGAAAAGCTCACCTGGGCCAGCAGATGCAATATGAGCAATTGCTTCAAATTCTCGAGTCACAGGGTTGCCGGGTAAATAGTTTGACACCTGAACAAAAGTAACATCAAGACAGGTACCATGGGTACTACGTATATCAAGACTTGTCTTGAAACACAAATTAGTAATGGGAATCATGACAATGCATATTTATGATTCATAAGTGCACAAAATCATTCAAATTGACCTGAAGAGAATTTGCATTACCTACCTACTAATTACCAGGAACGTGCTTGATTAATGCAAACATTTATGAGATATCTAATAATGTATATATATACCATATAGGCCTGCAATATATACCTATACAGCATTATTCTGCAAGAAAAGGTTAACACAATTTTAATTTAAATTTCCAACATGTAGGCAAAAATTACTAGAAAGCAGCAAACTAAGTTTTTTTTTTCATACCGTACCTGAGAAGCTATGGAAACTGCATTAGAAACTGCATTTGAAGCAGCACTGCTCATTGTTGAGCGCAGTTTATTTAACACATTCTCCATTCCAGGAATTGAGTCTGAAACGAATAATGTGAAATCAAAACATGGAAATGGAATGACATGTTATTCCACTGTAGGCACTGCAGTGCTATTATTCCAGCCACTGCAGGCTGGAAATATAGAGCAGTGTTAAATTAACCAATAAGCATTGCATATTGGACACAACCAATAAAAAAATAAAAAGTATTATGATTTGTAGTATGATTTGAAAATTAGTAGCTACCTATATAATTAGCAACAAGATTCAATATCATTGGATTTGAGATGATGGTACTTGCAATTACACAATTCTCATATCATAGCATGTGGAATATTGAATCATATGGAGGAGATATGTTGGGAGCAATATTGTAGGATACCATTAAACTCGAGCATAGACCATGCCAAGAATCAAAGTAAGTGAGCCTTGAGCAATGCTTCCTATCTTGATTAAAGGAAAATGTGTACATAAAATCTTGACACTGCATATACAGACTAATAGAAACTGCATATATATACCTAGTCTTGACTAATAAAATCTGCAATATACGTATAGCAATAACTATTAACTATATCAATAATAACATACAGGCTTACAGGCAGTAAATTTGTTTTTAATTTGGAATCAAGAGTTCAGATCTAAGAGAGAATGATGATTGCGTTAGTAATCATTTCTTCTAATTTGATCTGTAGAAGCATAGTTTAAAATTTGATTGCGCTAGTAAAATTGCAGAACGAGCTTACAACATCTATGATTTTACGGTCAATCTTGTTGATCTTTGAGCATTGTTGAAAGCAATGAAAACTAAACAGCCACTTCATTGGACAATTTTACAAATAAGCTGTCCCATGTTATTACTATTAAATTAATAATTTAAACTTGTAACTAACAAACTAACAACTAAACTCTGTTCTAACAATCAATCAATCTATTTTTATTAGAATTATGCCTATACATTTTTAGATGAATTTAGTAACAAAAGCTTTTAATAAATTGTACATTTTTCAGATACAATTGTAAAATTTTTTCAGATACACGTATCATCATCTCTTTATGAAGAATTTGGCCATGCAGGTGTTAGCAAGATGTAGCTCTGTATAAAAAAATATCATCTTGATTATTTATTAATATATTCTAACACTGGATATAAATACAACCAATGTGTTATTTGTAACTTATATTTTTGGGTATCAACTCAAAGCTTCATCTTGATACATAAAATAAAAAATGATCATTATTTTTGAGCTGCTGCAGATGGAAGCATTTGTTGTCCACAACTTCACAAGTTAGAAACTTAGAATTACATAGGTTCATTACATTGTACAATCCTAGGCAAAAGGTGAAATGGTTCAGTTGACTGATTTGTGGTAAAGGTAATGGAAATACAAGCAACATGTGAACATGGTAAACTAAGCTGATGAAGATATTGTAATGGCTTACCCAAGTTATGGTAAAAAGTACAGGATGTTTGTCAGTGTTATTTTTTCAAGAATGAAAACTATATATGGCTCAGTGTATCTATTATGTATAGAGTTTGATATCCACTGTTTAGCTCAGTCAGCTTCAGTGTATCAATTGTCACTGCAATGAAGGTATAATGTGGTACCTAGATTTTCAATCCATTTTCTTATATGAATGTGATTATGTGAGAATATACTACCTATCAAAAATTCTACACTGATTATTTATTGTGACAATCTGTTTGGAAGAATTCCACCAGTTGGCCCAACTCAGGAAGGAAATGTCTAAAAAAGTTTCTGGTCTAAAAAAATATCTGCTTTGCCAATTGCCACTATCACTATGGTTGTCAGTTTGTCACTGGAACAAATAACTGAAATATGGAGCAGCTGAACAGAAATATTTTTGATAGACTAATAATGATTTAGTAGGGTAAACGTCGTATATTCCAACACTTTACCTTGTTTAAGGACGTAGCAAAAAATGAATGGCTATAAAATATACACCGTACACGCAACTTGAGTTCTGTTTGCTTTACATTACTCTCAAAACACTGCACTACGCGCCAGAAACAATGAAACATCACAAAATGTTGCCATATTTATTTAAAAGCCTTTAGAATGCAAACCTACCAAATCCATATATTCTGACACTGTGTGTGACTAAATTTGGCATTTTGTGAGACTATTTCCCCCATTATGGGGCGGCGCCCCCCATTTGCAAACTATGACACTTTCCTCAAGTTTGTCATTTGCATACGTATGTAACTAGAAGAGTTCAACTACAATGCACCAAAACCTGGAGACTGGAGTTATTTGAAGTTATTTTACCAAAAAAATATAATTGATTTTACCACCCGGTCTAAGATTATTAGTAAGATACCCCAAGAGCTGGGGTAACAAAGACCATCATTTTTTTTAAATTACATAAAGACTATGAGAGGCAGGAGCCAGCTATTTATGGTGAGTGAAGCTAGAGTTAGTAGAGTATAGTAGTAGAGTAGTTAGTAGTTAGTAGAGTAGTTAGTAGTAGAGTAGTTAGTAGTTAGTAGAGTAGTTAGTAGAGTATAGTAGTAGAGTATTTTTCACGTTTCAATTTAAGTTTAATTTAGCTAGTAAAAAATGGCATCATTTATAAAAAAAAGTGGTCTAAGTTACCCCATTTTATGGTATTGAATATTGAACACTACTTAATTAGGCATTTAATTAAGAGCTATCAAGATTTTAATTAAGAAAATTTTAATTTTTGCACAGAGCTTGGAACAAGCTGTGTGTGTTTAATTCCAAGCTGTGTCAGAATTAGTTTTTATGTGTCTAAAACTGTCTCTTAACTTAATCATCTATTAATTTTTTTACCACTTGAAATCAGCAAATAGAAGTATACTTAAAGGATTCCTAATATATTCATAGACGTATTTAAAAGTCTCAAACCATAATATTCTTTCTACACAAACAGTTTATCACTATTTGGTAAAGAAAGGTCAACTATCAACTTCGACACAATTTTCAATGTTTTCACTGGGTGACTTAGGTACATTGTCTCTCTTTGGCCAGGGTGCAGAGAGTGCAAGCAGCGTCGCCAAGATACTAGTTTTAAGCCCCAAACGTCGCCAACATTACTCAATAACTGTCACCGTCGCCACCAGAAGTCTTCAGGATGTGTCGCCAAGCAATTTTTAATAATGAAGCTGCTAAAAGTTCAAATAGTATATCCCCCACTCCCCAGGAACTACAGCAGTCAATGTGGCTTCCGCATGATCACATCGCGACCGATTCCGCGACTTGCAGATTGCGCTGCAGCTGTACAGTCTCATCCGACAAACCGGAAAACATAAAGTCATCAGTTAGTTAGAATTTCACTTATTTTCAGCAACGAATCAACTTGAGTCAAATAGTTATCTAAAAAATCTCAACGCAATGCATCATAGCACGAAATATATAGAAACTGCCGTTTCTACCGCTAAATGAAGACAAGTTTAGTTTAATGGCTAAATGTCTACAAGCGCTTCAGCTATTGATCTATTTCGACCGTAAATCAAGCTCAAGGCATTACAAAGGAGGTGAAAAGTCTTCAAATACTTAGTGAATCAAATCTAAATTTGGTATTACTTTAGATTAAGTGTATCCAAAAAAGGGTGTTTTTCACTGTATCTAAGGAAAGCATTCCACCTTGGGTGGAAAGCTTTTTTATAAGTGAACTTACATTTCTAGAATTCCACCCTGAATTTACAACAAGTGACAAGTCACCCTTCTTCTCTTGTTCTGGTGAGGCTGTTGAGTGTTGAGTATTGACTCCCAGAGTGCCAGTGGGCAGTGAGTGCAAGTCTACAAACAATAATTCTTGCATTATAATACATATTAGCTATTACAAATACCCACTCATGTTTGAAGCCTGATGGAATACTCGTTGAGGATTCTTGAAAATTTAGATGCTGAGCATTAAATTTTTCAAGAAAATAATTGATAGAAATCAGTGACTCTATAGGTGCAAAAACAGTTGCCTTGACTGACTGGCACTGCAGTCAAAAGGTAATAAAAAATGAGTGACTCACTTCCTCAACACCTGTTACAAATACCAACTAAATATTCCGCACTAACGGAAAATCCATAATTTGTAATTCGTCCTGGAGTCCTAGAAAATAAACATGGAGAAAAAATTAGTCTACCATGAGAGGTCGATTATTAAAATTCATGAATGTCTTTCTATTCCTGCATTCAAAAAGTCAATATAGCAATAGATATGGTGCATTAAAAATGATGATTTTTTATATATTGTCGTAATAGAGAACTAGTGCGTGACGTCATGTAGCAAGGTGTAATGAGGTCCGGCTGCGACTAGGTGTTGTCAGTCTCTATGCAATAGCCAGTACGAATGGGCCTGACCCCTGCTGTCCTATGATGTAAGTGCACCTCTACGAATCTTACTTGTTGACTTATATATTTCCCTTGTTACCGTTATGTTATATCGTTCCGTGTTGCGTTTATAAGTATTTTACATTAGTTGTTATGTTTCCAGGTAACTGGGCATTTGTTCAGTAAAGCTTGGATTGCCCAAGTTTATTCGATCCTTGATCCCTCATCAATTTACTGAACATTATCCCAATGGAAAAATTACTGAAGCCATCGAGACTCGACCTGGATCCTAATTCACCAACGGCATCCAAGGAATGGAAACATTGGAAACGAACGTTCCAGAACTTCATTGCCGAATGTGGAGAAAACGCCCCTGACAAATTACGAACTTTGATTAACTATGTGTCACACACTGTCTTCGATTTAATTGAAGATTGCCCTACATACGATGACGCCATACGAATCTTGGAAGCGTCTTTTGTTAAAACTCCTAACGAAATATTTGCGAGGCATTTATATTCTCGTTATTTTGATTTGTTATCAATTTATAGAGTACTAAGGTAAAATCATTACAACTCGAAAACTTTCCAAAGGGTAATGTGGAAATTTTTGATGTTGAATCATCAGGTCACGATAATTACGATTAAATTACCAATTTCATTTCACAGAAAATACGTATACGAATTAAATTATACCTACGCAATCACAATCAATTGATTATATCAACTACAATTGGAAACATGCAGAATCCATCAAGTAAATAACGCTACCCTCAGTCTCAAAATTTGATTGAAACCATCATTTGGCAGTAAAATTTTCACATCAGGCCGAAGATCGGCAAAATAGAAAAATAAGAGAAATATATCCACGACTGTAACAAAACAACAGTAAAAGATGGACAAGCACAGAGTTTTTCAAATAATATTCATGAAAACAGCTGAAAGAAAAGCCCTCTATTCGAATAAAATGAGCCATTATAGACAGGATTGGGAATGAACCTTTGAAGAAATGTTTAGGATGGAACCTAAAATACATGTAAATGATGAACCCTAGAGGCCATGTAAAGGATAAACCCTTGGAAACCTGGTTGGGGGAAAGCTATAAAAGCACAAAATTTTACAAAACTTCAAAGGTTACCTTGAGATTGCCGAAGACAAGCAATCGCTGGGCCTGCATACTTAACCCATTAACGCCCAAATTTCTGATTTGTGAAATTTCTGTCTGAACACCTTCATATGGTGTAAATATTTCATATAAAACAGTTTCTGCACAATTTTAGAGGATATAACGAGAGTAGCAGTAGTTTAAAGAAAAAGTCCCAAATGGGGATCATGGGCAAAAGGGTAATAAAAAATACCAATTATTTTTCGTGACCGTTCTTATTATTATTTCCAAATTTATGAAGTGAGTATGTGTTATTAGTGCCTCTTTCTAATGCTAAATGCACATTCCTTTATTTGTCACCACAAAATTAATGAGATTACATAAAGAAGTATTGCTCCTTTGAAACTGAATATAAGAAAGTAATAATTACCCTCAAAATGAGAGTAATTTCACTGATGCCATTCAAGGAAGCTTTCAACGTATAGCCCAACGAATCACTTGGTACATTTCTTTCGGACATTTATTTTGCAAACGACGCAATTCCGTTGTTTTTCAACATCTGTTCGCTGCAGAACATGCCCTGAATTACTCCTTCCAAAGTCTTCTATCACTCACCGCTTTGATTCCTTACTGAATGATGGGCGACCTGACTTCTTAGGATCTGACAAAGATGATACTTGCACATATACCCATACTATTCTCCTCTTGAATTCCAGCAAGGGCATTTGTCCGTTTGCCTTGTAAAGCAGGAGTGGATTTATGACTGTCATATCAAGAAAGTTTGTGAAAAATGATAAATATCATTTCTTTCCACGAACTTTTATCCTGTATTTATTGATGAGCCAATCCATTTTATTCACGCCACACGTGTACTTGTAATCGGCGATGCACTTTAGTTGTTCTAATGATATATATATCACGGGAACTTAAGCGATTCACTGCATTAAATTAATCTAAAAAATATTCATAAAAAAATATATATTTTCAGCGCCTAATGATCACTTTTACTCATTTCTCCTTCGTAAAAAACTGTTAATGATCATGATCATGAATAATGTTATGATATCGCTTATAATCAGAGAGAAAAATTTCGATTAGGTTTTACCGGATGAAACTATTCATAAATTTTTTTGAACAATCACTACTTCTATTCACGTTTGTTTGTTTGGTTGTAACTTTAGAGAGTACTGAAGTTAAATCAAGGCAACTCGAAAACGTTCCAAAGAATAATGTTGAAATTTACGATGTTGAATTAGCAGGTCACGATAATTACGATACAAACCAATTTTATATCACGGAAAACACGTAAACTGATTAAGTTATACATATGCAATCACAATAAATGGATTATATTCACTATAATGCGAAAAATGCAGAACCCCTAAAGTAAAATACTCCGCTCTATGATGCCAAATTTGATTGCATCAAATGATTTGATGCAATTTGATTGATCATTTGATTGATGCCAAATTTGATTGATCATTTAGTATCTAGTATGGTATCTTCGGCATTCAAGAATAGGCCTGGATAGGCCTGTCATTTGGCAGCAAAGTTTTCACATCAGGCCGAAGATCGGCAAAATAGAAAAATAAGAGAAATGTATCCACGACTGTAATAAAACAACAGTAAAATATGGACAAGCACAGAGTTTTTTTGAAATAATATTCACGAAAACAGCTGAATTGCTACAAACATTTAAGCAAAGTTTGAAGAGAAGCTTTCCATTCGACTGAAATGAGCCATAATACACAGGATTGGAATGAACCTTTGAAGAAATGTTTGGGATGAACCCTAAAATACATGTAAATAATAAACACTAGTGGCCATGTGAAAAATAAACCCTTGTAAACCTGTTTGGTGGAAAGACATAAAAGCACATAATTGGACAAAACTTCAAAGGCTACCTTGAGATTGCCGAAGACAAGCAATCCTTTGGCCTGCATACTTAAGTAAGGCGTCGTGCTTCGTGACATGGCAGCCGACATTGATTTTTAGGACTCTTTTCGCTACTGCGTGACAAATTTCGGGTGAATTCATTGCCTTTTCATAATCTTTCATTCCAGTGGAGTAAAAACCACTTTGATTACTAAATGATTTTTATCGAAATAACGTTTAATCCACGTTATTTCGTTGTATCAACGTTGATTAAACGTTGTGTCAACGGGATTTTTCTGGACTTATGAACAAAAACCACATTATTGAACTATTTAAAGACACTCCCAGCACCAGGTTCTTGTTCACCAAACAAGTAATAACTTATAATCATAAACAAATGATGGAAAATTAATAAAATTTTTGCTAAACTAAAGCAATTCTGCGCATCAGTGATGCTTGTGTTTGGTGAGGAGTTATTAGCTATACTTAAAACGAGGTTCTTAGAGCTAGAACGCCTCTCTGATGGTGACTCTAGAGGCATGAAGAGGCGACTCTAGAGGCATGAAGAGACGACTCTAGAGGCATGAAGAGGCGACTCTAGAGGCATGAAGAG
>NW_025942139.1:0-589 GCF_000764305.2 Hyalella azteca | reverse complement strand
TGGGTAAGATTTGGAGTAAATGATTGTGGTAACCTATGATTTAAGCTGTTTATGGAAAGTGTGACGATACACCCCTTTTGCTAGCTACTACTAGTCCAGCAGTAATTTCGTTATATTTTGTCAAATGATGGGAAACGTATCCTAGAAATTTCTTCAGAGAGCCACCTGGTTGTTTTCCTTGTTACTAAGCTCGTATCATTCTTCTAGGTAGTACAGATTTTCACATTGGAAACAAAAAATTTAACGCCTAACTATAGAGACATTTTTGGCCCAATAATTTTTCAAAACTTAACTATAAAAAATTTCACTTCCTGTTGTTTAGTGCTGATCACGAGCATCAGTCCAATGTTGAATTCGCTGCTGAAGCTACTTAGTTGCCAGCTATTGCGAAAGTTACTTACCACCGCCACTAAATCAAGTCTAGACTCGCAATAGAATGCTTTGCAAACCCTATAGCAATGAAGTGGATCCAGTGCGATCCAATGAAGAGGATCCTCACTATCCAGTGCCACAGGCGCTCTCGATTGTGTTGTCCATCTGCACGGCGCTCAGGTCGGGTGTGTACTCCGTGAACTGGTGATGAATGCCG
>NW_025942138.1:0-512 GCF_000764305.2 Hyalella azteca | reverse complement strand
ACTTAGTTATGTGTTAGGTGTGAGATCTAACATCACTAGATAACCTTTACATCGAGGTGACTGCTTAGAGTATATAGGGAGACTTAGTTATGTGTGAGATCTAACATCACTAGATAACCTTTACATCGAGGTGACTGCTTAGAGTATATAGGGAGACTTAGTTAGGTGTGAGGTCTAACATCACTAGATAACCTCTACATCGAGGTGACTGCCTGGCGTAGGGAGATGTTGTATGGGTTAGGTGTGACGTCTCGTATGTTATCATTATGTACGAGGTCTCGTATGTACATATAATGCGCGAGGTAGCGTTAATGTATATACGTATAGTGTGGTCTGGTCTGATGCTGCTCGTGTGTGTCCATCACATATTGTACAACACATAAACTTGCCTTCACAATTATAAGACGACTTGGTGCTCTGCAGGTGCGATGTTTACAAGACTACGGCGAGTTCGAGTTGGAGGAAGGTGAAGTTGTGCTGCTCAGCAAAGATTCAACTCACTTCCTGCCTAT
>NW_025942137.1:0-798 GCF_000764305.2 Hyalella azteca | reverse complement strand
AAAAACTGGATGATAATTAATCATGTTTGATCTCAATTCCAATAATAGATTGTTCATGGCTATCATTATTCCTTGAATAGGAACGTAACTCAGTAGCTTACTAAAGAATAAAATTATAAATTATCACGATTTTCCTTTAACGTGACCCGCGTGTAGACCCGATGTTATAGGTGCGTCATACGTGACCCACAATTGAGAGCTCTGGGGCCATACTTTCAAAATTCGCTAAGTGAACGTAACTACTTACGCTCTATTTTCTTGTCTATGATTGGTGGATTTTGCTTGAAAGGCCGTCAATGATTGGCGGATGAACTTACGAACTCTTAACTTTTTTGAAAGTATGGGCCCAGGTCATGTCAGACTTGCAGTTCCCTGCTGCTGTGGTCGAGGTCCGTGGCAAGACTAGACATTTTAATTTTTTAAATTTAAATGAAAATTAATATTTTTAATTTAAATAAAAAATTAATGAAGACTTGCTCTGTTTTAAGACATTACAATTAAAACTCGTCCCTCAAAGAGTTGCAGTCTTTTGTTACTAATAAATAATTGAAAATGATACTTCGTTTATTGCACGAGGTGTGTTAAAACGAAAATTATCCCTAAAAGAGTTGAAGTCTTTTGAAACTAATAAATAATTTAAAATGATACTTCGTTTTGTGCACGAGGTGTGCACTATATACGTGGCACACATGCTTGGAGCGCTAGCTATTCACACAACAATATCAACGAAAACGTCATTGGTTGCGGAACGTCAGCAACCAACTACGCGTACTGTTATGGCCTGCGAGAGAATAGCTC
>NW_025942136.1:0-545 GCF_000764305.2 Hyalella azteca | reverse complement strand
AAATAAGCCAAATGTATTAACTTTATAAATATGTTTCATTTTTCGTATTTAGTCAGAGTTTTGTCTCTCGTAACTAAATTCTGCAGAATTGAAGTAAAATGTGCGTTGGTAATAAACATTAGAGAATTTCTGAAGCTATTTATTATGTGACTAAATTTTCTATTAGTACGAGAGAAATATTGCAAGCGTCATGATCGAAGGCATCCATTTCAAGACAAGCAGTTTATTTAATACAGATTTCTCATATAAACAAGTGGACACCTTCGATCTGAATTTATTGAAACACCATGAAAAGTGCGAAAATTGTTGTAATTTTTCTTTCAGCCTTTGCTAATACTAACCTCGGTGACAAGAAAATCGGTTTCTTAATATGTGATTCAGAAATAAATTGTTGTTATAAAAAATTGCATGAAATCATAACTCACGGTGCCAACGGGCTGATCCCTAGCGAAGATTGGCCAGGTGTTGCGGGGCTCGAAGGTGTGGCGCAGGCGGGAGTGTGTGTTCTCACCGAAGCCGTACAGGTAAGTGGACGGCAGCTGCGT
>NW_025942135.1:0-1422 GCF_000764305.2 Hyalella azteca | reverse complement strand
CAAGACCTAGTGTTTTTGCAGTATTTCGACACGCAAATGTATGACGTCACCATTTCAACCATCAATGAACGCATGGAACTAAAACAAAGCTTAATATAAAGGAAAAGCTGGAGAGGTGACGGAACTACCTACGATGTCGGAATATACCGCGCTTACCTTACAACTTCTTCACCAATTTGTTAAATTAATAAATTTGAATCTAAAAGAAATAAAATTCAGGCAAATTGAATTATTTTCCAACTTTTATTTAGTGAAACAGTACACTTGAGCTGCAAAATTTACGATTTACTAAAAACGCTCCATGCGAGAGCTACAATATTTCTGTAAATCTAACTGTAAGTTTTAAAAACAGATTTTTCCAGTCCACTCTTCAATCCTCAGATGGTCAGACCTCACCTTACTCACAGTCTCACTCTCACTAGACTGACTAGTGACTAGTCACTACTCACTAGTTATAGTACATTACAACGATTAAGTGAGTAACGTGTCTACAATGAACAATCTCGGTATACTGTTATACATTAGTTGAATTGAAAACCAGTTTATTTTGAATAGTAGATCTAAAAAATTATAAAGTGGGCAATAGTCTCCACAAATTAACATAAACACAATTACACAAACCAATCTTGCACAAATTTAGAGTCGGACAAGCTGTAGATTGTACGTACTAGTAGAGCGGTAGACTAATAACACCTTAGCTCAATTGTCCAACCAAGACGAATGCGGGCAATGGCTTAGTCTTACCCAAAATAAAAACAACGAAGTCGAATAAATAATCATTTGGAACAAACGGACTAAAGTTTCAGTCCGTAATTGAAATGAATATGAATTGGCTGGGACATTAATTTTTCAGCAATAGCAATAACTGAATAAGTGCTGGTGAAAGCGAGATGAGCAAGAAAATACTTACTGTGAAGATTGAGTACGAAACAACCTATACTGTAAGGATGCAAATGGTGATCGTAGGCTACATGACTGTAAACGTAAAGGCAGTATGGACGGAACGTGGGAACAAAAAAATTATGTTCGTAATGAAAGTGTTTGATGTTAAGGCCACGAGATAGGTCTTAATTTTAGTTAAGGCATAGCCATAGGCAATCAACCTTAGTTCAACCATGGGTGCTGACTGCTGGCAACAAATCCTTTTGGACCTCATCTGATCGGTAGTTTTTTCCGGAAGTCACACCCAGCTACGCGGCAGAAATGCGATTATTTCTTCGCCATAACATATCCTATTCAGAGCATTCACGGAGAAAGTCAGTTGCGTTTGCCGTGGTAGCACGTGTGTGAATTGCGATCTCTAAACGTCTAAAGTAACCGGTAAATTTGTGACTCAAAGTTTCTTATAAGTTATAAGTATTCAAAACCTTAATTATTTGATTTGTTTACTCATTAACTTTAACCCGACTGGCTTTCTCCCTC
>NW_025942134.1:0-1409 GCF_000764305.2 Hyalella azteca | reverse complement strand
CAGGTTGCAGCATCGTCCTGGTGTTGTGTAGCTATGCTACCTGGACGCGCGAGACGCATTAAGACGCAAGTTTTCAATCATTCTTGCGGAGTTAATTTGTTTATACCGCTAATTTAAAATTCGTTCAAAAGTCGCCTATGACTTTGCGCTGAAGGGAGAAGGGGTTCACTGGGTCTGTAACTCACTGCTCATCATCAATAAATGTTCATTATTATTCATGTTATCAGCGTTCTTAGGGAATGGTATAAATTTATTCATATTTCATAGTAACAATATTTTAATTTTACTTTATAGCTTTCCATAATTTAGGTTAGAAAAACTCCCGAGATTCATTCATTCATGTTTTAGTTACGAGCTGGGAAGGATTGCTGCCCATTCACCATGCCATTGTACAGACGTTTTTTCCAATTATATTGTGAATAATCTGTTTTCTCGCTGAACTGAAACACTTTCACGACCGTGTCGAGATCAGTGATAAATAAGTTATCCCCCAGCAGCGTTGTCACGAAGAACCTATACGAGGTTCTCCTAATGAGTGAAAACTTATTTCCCACTTGCTATCATACAGGCTGGCTCGATGTTTCTACGCAGATGATCCTATGAATGGTCAGTGGAAGTCGCTTGCTTCATTATTGTTTTAATTATTTCAGCTGTGCAGCCATCATTGTCTGCTGACGTTTAGTGCTCAGGTGGTGCAAGGTGCGAAGAGCTTAGTTACCGGTCAAATTTCGCATCATCTGTTCAGCAAGAGCATATGGAAGCCGAACATTGGTTTAAGGTCGCGATAGTGAATAAAGATCTTAAAATTATTTTTGAAACGTCGCCCTCGCAGTGACGCTTATAGAGTTAATTGCGTCTTGGAGCTTATGATTTAATAATAGTCTATCTTGGATGCATTGTGTGACGAATTTCTTTGGTCAACAAACTTGCTTATTATTTTCTTATAAATTTATCAATTAGTAGGGTGATCAGTAAATTCACTGTCTGTAGCGCTTCATATTTGTGTGCGACGAGTTCAAGTGAGGTTGTCGTTTGTGTTGTTAGGATAGGAGCTTTGGCAGTAATTGTGCTGTGCGGAGCTGTGGAGTCGGTGCGCGCAGTGCGTCGATCTCAATATTATTAGTTGTGGATTCATTATTCCTTATACATTCATTGTATTTACTCAGATATATAATCATTTACTAATCATTTCTAGAGGATAAATATGTTCTATTTTTTACTGTTTTGTGATTGTCAAAATGACGTGAGTCTCCAAAGAACGGTTAAAATCGGTAACTAAACGACCTTGAGCTGACATGTTTGAAAGGTACTGATATGATTGAAATGATTAATTTTATTCATGCAGCATTGATACGCAAGCCTGGCGACACCGAATAGAATGGACGAATAGCCTCAAAATATGATGAACT
>NW_025942133.1:7331-20901 GCF_000764305.2 Hyalella azteca | reverse complement strand
CATACATTAATACATTAACATACATTCATATAATCCCCAGTTCGAGCCGTCAACATGTCGTTATTTACACTAAATACAGTGAGGTAAAATTCATCTCAATTAACGCAGTATTACAATTAACGAGATGGTCAAAGATTAACTCAATAGAAATGTGCAAAATATAACTCTTTAATACTAGACCAGGCACTAAGTTAAGGCCTTTTGTGAATGCTATTGTGTAAATATTTGTATCCGCCATCTTTAATTTAGCACCGCAGCCGCCATCTTGAATCATGTCAGCTGCCATCTTGAATCATGTCAGCTGCCATCTTGAATCATATGAGCTGCCATCTTGAATCATGTCAGCCGCCATCTTGAATCATATCAGCTGTCATCTTGAATCGTATCTGCCGCCATCTTGAATAATGTCAGCCTCCATCTTGAATAATGTCAGCCGCCATCTTGTACAATATCAACCGCAATCTTTAATATCAACCGCCATCTTGAATGCATCATTTCAGCCGCCATCTTTAATGCATCATGCCAGCCGCCATCTTTAATGCATCATGTTAGCCGCCATCTTGAATCATATCAGCCGTCATCTAGATTGTATCATGTCAGTCACCATCTTGTTTGTAAGCTGGCAACCGTCACAGCCTGCGTGCCTGCAGACATGCCAGGAGTTCTAAGCAGGACGCTGCAGGGCGGCGATGAGCGGCTGCAGGACTGCAGACGTGGATGCCATCCTCATGAAGGGATGCTGCAGGAGGTCTGCTGCAGACACCCGCTCGCTGGGGTCCCGGACCAACATCTTGTCCAAGAAACTCTGGAGTCGCGGGGAGACTTTGTGGGCGTTGCGTAGCTTGGGGGGCGGCATGTCCCTGATCCGCCTCATGGCCTGCAGGGGCGGCTCGTTGAAAAAGGGCGGCTCCCCGTCCACCATCTCCATGACCATGATCCCCAGGCTCCATATGTCCACCTCAGGTCCATAAGGAAGACGGCTGATCACCTCCGGTGCCATCCAGTACGGTGTGCCCACCAAACTTTTCCGTTTTGGCAAATCCGGGGAAACTTGCGCGCAGAACCCGAAATCGGAAAGTTTGACACGTCCGTCCAAATCCAAAAGAATCGAGTCACTTTTTATATCCCTGTGGATCACGCCCTGAGAGTGCAAGAAGGACAGGGCCATAAGGCACTGCTGACACACCGTGGCGATCTGGCACTCGTCCAGTCGGGACTGTGACACCATGTCAGTGAGGGCACCACCCGCTAGGTACTCCATCACCACCCACAGTTCGTCCCCCGCCAGGAACGAGTCATGTGTCTGGACAATATTCGGGTGTTGGTACTCCTTCATGATGACCACTTCATTGAAGAGAAGTTCTCGTCTTTGTTGACGACGGAGGTCCATTTTTTTGACGGCTACTTTAAGTCCCGTGGCGTTGTCCGTGGCAAGGCACACGATCCCGGTGCTGCCTTCCCCGATTTTGCTGAAGTTTGATAACCTCGACCGTGGGTCCCCGGGGGATACAACCATCTGCAGGGCGGCCCTGAACTGGTCGTGGGACAGACGGTGGTGGTTGTGGGTGCCAGCTCCTCCCCCAGAGGGAGGGACGGAGCTCCCACTACCCCCAGACTGACTCCCTGGGGATGGAATGCCTGGTCGCGCCCCTCCGTTCTGGTGGGGGTTGCCGTTCTGATCCCCCATATCCCCTCCAGATGGGGGGCCTTGGGTCACCCTTCCTCCTGAAGGGGGACCTGGAGGTGGGGGATGGAAAGCATGATTTCCTGGGGATGGAGGCCCACGATTCTGGGGAGTTTCCTGAGTTCCTTCAATCCCCTTCACCCCGAAAGATTTCATCTCAGACTCCGAAGGCGGGGTTAAGCCAGACGCCTCTTGCTGTTGTTGGTGCTGCTGTTGCTGAAGGTGCTGTTGTTGTTGTTGGTATTGCTGCTGTTGGTGCTGATGTTGTAGCTGTTGTTGGTGCTGTTGTTGGTGCTGCTGGTTTAGGTGATGCTGTTGCTGTTGATGCATCATTTGCTGGTGATTAAATCCGTTATTATTTGGTGACAACTGAGGCATGCTGCTGTTATTGTACTGTTGCTGTTGGAACTGTTGTTGCTGTTGTTGAAGGTGAGCGGGGGGTGGATGCCGTTGATGCGGATGGTTAAAAGGCGGTCGCTGTTGATATTGCTGTTGTTGCTGAGGGTTCAACGGGGGGCGAGGGGGCAGGATGTGGGGGAGAGGGTGTTGGTGGCCCGTTCTCTGTAAAGAACAACAGCGATAACAAACTGCGATAACAAACAAGCCAATGAACATAAAAATAAAAGACAAACGCTGTGGTCCGACATGTTGGGGATGTGGTCCGACATGTTGTGGCCCAGAACCCCCATGTTGGGGATGGGCCAGGTGGGGATTAGAAGCATGGTGGGAATTGAGCCTCCCTAAGTGGGAATTTTGGGGATTGTGGGGACCCATGGAGTGCAGGGAGGGGTTAGAGGCGTGGTGCATGACGCGGTGTTGGGGTTGCTGGGGATGTTGGGGTTGCTGGGGATGCGGGGGTTGTTGGGGATGTCCATTGAACTGCTGCTGCTGGTGGCCAGAAGCATTAGAGGAGCCAGCTGAGGAGGGACCAGATGGTGTACGCAGATGGTGACCCTGAGAACAAAAAAAAATTGCGTTGATTGATTGAAAACCGAGATGATTCAGTCTGAAAACCAAAAATATTGACCCTGAAAACAAAAAAATATTGACCCTGAAAAAAAAGATTGACCATGAAAACCGAAAAATTTGACCCTGAAAACAAAAAAATATTGACCCTGAAAAAAAAGATTGACCATGAAAACCGAAAAATTTGACCCTGAAAACAAAAATAGATTGACGCTAAAAACTCAAAACGATTGACTATGAAAACCAAAAAATATTGACCCTGAGAACCAAAAAAGATTGACCCTGAAAACCCAAAAAGATTGACCCTGAAAACCAAAAAAATTTACCCTGAATATAAAAAAAGATTTATTCTGAAAACCAAAAAGGTTGACCCTGAAAACCAAAAAAAAAATTGACCATGAAAAGTGAAAACCAAAAAGCTTTTGTACGAATTTTCATACAATTTATTTCTTAAATTAATTATGCTTTTATTAAGTAGCCAGAGAAGGATATTGGCAATAACCTAATAAATAATTAACGGTTTACAGATGCTGCATAAAATATGAACATCACTAGACATGTAGGAAGCTTAGCAGACACATGTACGAATGATGAAGATCATAACACAAACAAAATTTAGAGTCGCCCCAGCTTGAGTGAATGGGCTATGGTAAGTTATAACTTATTAAGACATGTAATTACTTCTTATATTAAGATATTATACAAAACTATTATTTTAAAGTTTCTTTAATTAATAACCCCAACAAAATTTAGAGTCGCCCCAGCTTCTGGTTTATCCAAATCAGAAGCTGCCGCGTCTGTAAATTTTTACTGGGAAGTAGTAGTAGTAGTAGTAGAATGGTTAGTAGTAAGTAATATTTAGTAGTAGTAGTAGTAGTAGTAGTAGAATGGTTAGTAGTAAGTAATATTTAGTAGTAGTAGTAGTAGTAGTAGTAGAATGGTTAGTAGTAAGTAATATTTAGTAGTAGTAGTAGTAGTAGTAGTAGAATGGTTAGTAGTAAGTAATATTTAGTAGTAGTAGTAGTAGTAGTAGTAGAATGGTTAGTAGTAAGTAATATTTAGTAGTAGTAGTAGTAGTAGTAGTAGAATGGTTAGTAGTAAGTAATATTTAGTAGTAGTAGTAGTAGTAGAATGGTTAGTAGGAAGTAATATTTAGTAGTAGTAGTAGTAGAATGGTTTGCTAGCGCTTCAGCTATCGAGCTATTTATTAGGTCAGAAGATAACATCGCCAGCAAGGGTGAAGGTCTCAATTATTCAAAACCTTGAATCAATCATCGCTCACAAGGGGCGGAACGTCTCAATTATTCAGTCTCAAATTAATAAGCATCTCAATTAGTTAGCATCTCAAAGAGACGAAGTGACAAGGAGGGACAGGTGAAAAGCAACAATATATATAATACAAATATAGATATATGTAAATATTAAGTTAGGGGTTCACCTCGTGGGGATATTGCAGCTCCCTGCCCTCGTGCAGGGTGGGGGGCGGTGGGGGGCGCTGCTGCCCCCGCGGGGGGGGCGGACTCGTTGACCTCAGCGAGTTGCTGCGGGCCACGCTGGGGGGGTGGCCCGGCTGGGGGTCATCATTTTAATTATTTAGATATTTTAATTATCATTAGATTATAGGAAATGATTAATAAGCGATTAAGATCAAAGGAAAAGATTAATGAGTCGTTAGCATTAATGTTAAAGTGGTGGTGTTCTGATGGCATAGGGTGTAAAACTGATAATTAATTTTATAGGATATTAATTTTATAATATATACTTTATATTTTCGAATATGATGATCATTCAATTACAGGAAGACATTAAGAATTAAAGAGATATAGATAGATAGAGAATCTAGATATAGATTCTAATATATATAGAGGTAGATGGGGGCAAAAAAATACTACATAATAAGATACATAGATTTAAATTAAGACGTAATTATGACACAAATATAAATTATCAAGACATCAAGCCAACAAATGTATATCATTCATACAAGCCAAATAAGTTCGTCACGTCACTCTTATTTGAACTTTCAACTTGATTTGAAAAGTTTATTTCAATAAATTTATAGTATATTTGAAGGCAAATGTGATGAATGCGATGCAGACAAATGTGATGAATGCNCATTTTTTTGGGCCAAAGCATTTCTTGGCAGGCAATGAGTAAAATCCCTGTTTTAAGTAACTAAAATGTGCGGAAGGGGTTACAGGGTTTGTCAGGGGTTCTTCAGCTTTGGATTGAACCCCCAAAATCCATTTTATTTCTTGTGAAAATGAAAATTCTCTGAATAAGAGTTTTTAATTTAATAGATACACAAATAGGTTATAACATGAGTGAGCAAGCGTGAAACTCTGAAACTTCTAAATATACACGAGTAAAATTCAGAGGCTCTGTCTCCCCGTCTGTCCAATTCCATTATGATTAATGTCCACCCAACTGTAGCCAGCAGGGTCAAAATTCTTTCTAAAACCATTATCCAAATTATAAATTTTCCTTTGCATTTTACATTTAAGAATAATTTTTTAATTATCCCAGGGCTAGGTGAATAAATAATAATAAATTATTTATTCACCTATTATAAATTATTTATTTATTATAAATAAATAATAATAAACCTCTACAGGGTGTTCATGTGTGTGGGTATGTTCATATACAGGGGGTGAGGAGAGTTAGATATGGGGGAGGGTTATATGTATACATTCGAGGGAGAAAATGAAGATAAAATTTTTAATTTTTATATGAAAGGTTAAGAGAAAAATTGATACACAAGGGTAGGAGGGATATTTAAACATACAAGAGGAGTCGAAATAATACATAATATATATACTGTGAAGGGTTGATGAGGCTCTACTGTTATTCTCCTAGATAGATAGATATTCATGTATATATTTATGTGATATTTATGTACTTATTGATATTTGACGAAAGAATTCATTATATTGCAATTTTCAGGAAGCAAAAAATTCTTCAGATGACGTTAATAGATGAAAAGGCAGGACACAGCAACTACTTTTCTTGGTTCAACAAGAAACTTCTTCCATATAATACTAATATTGATATATATGTATATATAAATATAAGAATTATGTATACATTACAAGACTTCTCTTTTACTTCACTTCTTGTTTGTTTGTCTGTCTGCTACAAATCTTATAATTGATATTTGTCACACTTACATGTACAATCAATCTGTAATTTTGCACACTTGTGTAAAGCTGGAGACAATGCTTGAATCAATTGACAGAATAAATAATTTTGAAATTTACAAAATTTTTATATACTAAAATTTTTTGAAAATTAATTTTTTTAACATTTCAAAATAAAACTAGAACATCCAAGACACTGGATTCTTCAGAAGTGTTGTCTTTGAAAATTAATTTTTAAAAGCATTTTATTTATTTATATACTCACTTGCCCTCCTGTTGGTCAAAGCCGGTGTGCACGCGATGCTCAAAGTTGCTCGGACACGAGATCTGCGGCTTCTTCTTCTTCTTGCCGAACATGGCGGGGAGACGCACAGAACTGGAAAAAATATAACTCAGTACCCGCTGCAGTGAGTGACAGAGAGCTCATTTTCTCGTCGATGAAAACATGAGGTCACGGACGGACGGACAGATAGGCAGATGGACAGACGGATGGACGGACAGACAGATGGACAGACAGACAGACACATACAGATGGACAGACAGACAGACACAGACAGAGAGACAGACAGACTCATTTTTTTGGGCCAAAGCATTTCTTGGCAGGCAATGAGTAAAATCCCTGTTTCAAGTAACTAAAATGTGCGGAAGGGGTTACAGGGTTTGTCAGGGGTTCTTCAGCTTTGGATTGAACCCCCAAAATCCATTTTATTTCTTGTGAAAATGAAAATTCTCTGAATAAGAGTTTTTAATTTAATAGATACACAAATAGGTTATAACATGAGTGAGCAAGCGTGAAACTCTGAGAACTTCTAAATATACATGAGTAAAATTCAGAGGCTCTGTCTCCCCGTCTGTCCAATTCCATTATGATTAATGTCCACCCAACTGTAGCCAGCAGGGTCAAAATTCTTTCTAAAACCATTATCCAAATTATAAATTTTCCATTGCATTTTACATTTAAGAACAATTTTTTAATTAGATAAATGTGATGGTGTGATGAGGCCCCATACCTCGACTTGTGTGATGTGTCGGGGGTCTACGAGAGGCTGGGGGCGGCCCCCCCGGTCCAGGGCGTTGCTCACGATGCCCTGCCACTGCGCAGGTAACCCCACATACCTGCGGGGGGGGCAGGTGTTATGGGGGGTTGTCAGGGATGGCAGGGGGTTATGGGGGTTACAGGGGAGGCAGGGGTTAAGGGGGTTGTCAGGGATGGCAGGGGGTTAAAGGGGATGCAGGGGTGTAGTTGAATATGACGTTAAAAATGTTATGCAGCATTTTTTTGGGCCAAAGCATTTCTTGGCAGGCAATGAGTAAAATCCCTGTTTCAAGTAACTAAAATGTGCGGAAGGGGTTACAGGGTTTGTCAGGGGTTCTTCAGCTTTGGATTGAACCCCCAAAATCCATTTTATTTCTTGTGAAAATGAAAATTCTCTGAATAAGAGTTTTTAATTTAATAGATACACAAATAGGTTATAACATGAGTGAGCAAGCGTGAAACTCTGAAACTTCTAAATATACACGAGTAAAATTCAGAGGCTCTGTCTCCCCGTCTGTCCAATTCCATTATGATTAATGTCCACCCAACTGTAGCCAGCAGGGTCAAAATTCTTTCTAAAACCATTATCCAAATTATAAATTTTCCTTTGCATTTTACATTTAAGAATAATTTTTTAATTATCCCAGGGCTAGGTGAATAAATAATAATAAATTATTTATTCACCTATTATAAATTATTTATTTATTATAAATAAATAATAATAAACCTCTACAGGGTTTTTATGTGTNCGGATGGACGGACAGACAGATGGACAGACAGACAGACACATACAGATGGACAGACAGACAGACACAGACAGAGAGACAGACAGACAGACACAGACAGATGGACAGACAGACAGACACAGACAGACAGAGAGACAGACAGACAGAGAGACAGACACACAGAGACAGACAGACAGAGAGACAGACAGACAGAGACAGACAGACAGACGGAGACAGACAGACAGACAGAGAGACAGAAACAGTTGGTCATATAGAGACAGACAGACAGAGACAAAAAAGACAGAGACAGAAAGACAGAGACAGAAAGACAGAGACAGACAGACAGAGACAGAGACAGACAGACACAGACAGACAGAGGGAGAGACAGACAGACACAGACAGACGGACAGACAGAGACAGATGGACAGACAGACAGAGAGAGACAGACAGAGACAGACAGACAGATGGACGGCTAGACATGACAAGCACAATATTGTCTTTCTTCCATAAATGAGAAAATGCGCTAAAAATCTCATGTTGAACAATTTAAACTGATATGCTATGTAGCTGGGTCAATATGACTCACTTATTGGCAAAAATTCAATTGCTATTTGAGTCTCACTCATTTCTCATAACAAGAGCAACATCAAATGTTCCAGCATAATCTAAATTGAACAAATTATTATCATGCACATCATGCAGAGTTGTAAAGTGTAAAATTTTCATTTAATCAGGCTGCAGTAACTGTAGGAACACATCTGCATTCATTTCAAATTTCCTTGGGAAATTACATTTTTGCAAGCCAAAAAATTCTTGATCAAACCAAAATTCATGGCTTTTAAGCCGTGATATTTCCATATCACTACCAATATGTAACTTAGAAGCTACATGATTGAAAAAAAAAATTCAATTTTTTTAAATCTCTATTTTTGCACTATATTATATTATATATACTGAACTTAACTGACCACTTATCAATAAAATGGTATAGGGTATATTTTTTAAAACTATGAGTTGTGGGGTTTGATTGCCTAACGACAGCTACAAAGCTGCTTGGATCAGGATGGAATTCCTGATGTCGGGTATGTCAAGTGATATGTAGTGTTAAAGCCTTTAATATAAATTCAGTTGAAGTTAATTAATAGTTGCATAATTTCTGATGAAGATTTCAAATATACCTGGGCCTTTATGCCAAGAAACCAATTTTTTCTTATGTCTCACAATGATCTCACTCTGCTCGATATTTTAGATCTAACTATTTTAAATCTAACAAAATTATAAAATAACTTTCCATCATATATATCTCAGTGTGAATCAAATATATTTGTTGTGAAATCAATATGACCAAAACATGGAGTGGGACATCTTGACTTGCCACAAAAGAATAGGCTAATCATTTCATATGAAAACAAAAACTTTGCTGGTATTTTTTAAAATTCTGAGACTTTTCTGTAATAGTTGGCATAGTATTTTTTTAAGTTATTCATAGCAAAAATTGTAAAAAAAATTTTCAGTTAACTAGTGAAAAGCATTAAGACTAATAGACAATGTGTTGATAACTTGCAATGCACACCTCAACTTGTCTGGAACATGTACTACTGAACTTGTACAATTTAAGGCAAAGGACAAACAGAAACATCATTCACTCAATATTCAGCCATACATTGCCAACTCTGCAAATGACTGGCAACTGCTTATTAACAGTCAGGAGCTATGTTGTTATTCCATAATCTGCTTGTTCAAAACGTCTCGTTTTGTCTCATATATTCAAGCCTTCAAGCTGTATCTTGTCTTGTTATGTTAATTCTCATTTCATTTCCAGCTGTCTCATATTGTTTCATAATTGCCATTGCCAGGACACCAGTTTCAAAGTCCCAGTTCATAAGTTTATTCAGAACAAATTTTATCCTCTGTCCTGTTATTTATGTCATGGCAATTTCTTGTCTCAACTCTTAATTGTCCCAGTTCATTTTGAGAAAATTATTTCAAGATTCAGTCTTATTCTGTTACATTACTTACATAAGCATGAGATTATTAAAATGTATTACTTGTCCAGATTTCCACACTAGCTTTGGATTTTCTATTCAGTTGTGGTTTGGTTTAATTAATAGAATAGATCATTTCCATTGAAGGCAGAAGACAAAAGTGCCATGACAACAGGCCAAATATACCTGTTCCTTTAAGGGGACCGACCTCACTAAAAATCGAAAAATTTCACTTTTTTCTTTTATTAATGCTTTCTAAAGCTGACTTTTAGACGCGTCTAACAATGTAATCGGCATGTCTGTGCGTGCGTTAGTTTTTTTTTATTGTTCATAAACTTTTGTTTATGCAGTTGCATAAATGAAAATTGCATTTTGCACTTTGCAAATATGTCATTTAATACAATTTTCAACTTCCAGAATCCGCATTGCTTTACTGTTCCCACCAAAATGTCCTACAGAACGTAATCATCACAATGTAAACAAGTGAATCTAAACGTTTTGTTGAAGATCACGCAGAGTTGCGAGATTTTCTAAAATCACTTGTGAGTTGTGAAACAATTATTTATATCCACAATTTTTTGAAATTACTATACAATATTGCAAATTGCTTGCAATTTTTAAAATTTAACTGCGGGGAAAATCATTTCTACATGTAATTTCTAAACAATTCTACCTAATATTTCATATTGGATTGGGGATGGACTTGATACCTATTCTATTGAATATTTAACCAAATTCATCCACTATGCCTCTAATGTTACAAATAACTATAAGTCAAATGATTATAAACATGATTTGTGGTACATAAAATCAATTTTACAAGGCCTATAGAAGGGATTTTCTGTTATATTCCTGAAGATTGGAGATGAATTAACAAATTAGGTACAATCTAAATATAGGATAATGTTATCTTTTTATCCAAAAACTTACGATGTAGTAGATTGTCTCTGATAAAAATTAAATTTCACTCACCGGAATGTTTCAAAATACGTAAATAATAAGAAATATTTAATGTCACAAGCAATTCACTCATGCCCTTTCGCCAATGTTTACTATTTACAAGTGAGAGTCGCCATGTTGTGCTGACTGACAATAAATTCCGAAACAAAATCCGATAAAGAATCAAATGCTATATATCACTATGTTATATCGCCTTACATTTTGGAGATATTCTGCCTGGGAGTCGTTCAAATTATGTTCGACAAATTCGCGATAATTTTTGAAATTTTTTCTCTGTTATCTTCTCTGTTCACACGCCACATCCGCTGAAATGTTGGCTCCTCAAATTTTTTTACAAAATTACTAGCAGAGCAAACTTATATTCAATTTTTGTTTCAAATTCACAGGCTAATATATATAAAAAAAACAGACATACTCACTTTTGCATTTGACATGAATAAATTTCCAGGCAGAAAAATTCACGTTGTGGTTGTTACATACTGAAAATTTCCTATCATGGAATTTCTTAATAATCTTCACAGATTCGGAGTTTAATATGACATCTTTTAGGCAACCATTATCCTTATCGTGGAAGAACCGATTCCTCGAGCCGACTCAGATTTTATTAGCCCAGTAAAATTCAATGCAATTTGCTTTCCATCCCTGGCAGCGGCGTTCACTGGTCGCCACCGCAGGGGCGCAGCCGTGGGCCACAAATTTCACTCTTAAATAAGCCCTGAAGCCAGACAAGCGGCACACTGCCGAAATATTATAGCGCCGTAGGCCTTCAGCCGCTGCTTAAGCATGCTCGCTCATAAGTAGGCAGTTCCTCATCCGGCTGTACCTACTTCGGTCTAACCTCTTCTGTCCTAACATATTCACGCTGTCCCGGCTCACAGCGTTCTTGCAGCCAATGACTGGCTCTACCAGCACACTTGGACCGCCTTTCTAACTTCTCACACCCAATGATGTTGGTTTAGGTCCGCTCAGGTTTGTTTTGGGTGGAGAAATGTTGAAACTTGTGTAGGTTTGGCCACATGCAGTATGGCATTACTTACCTTTAGCAAGCTTATTTTGTGGCTCAGGACATCCGGCGCTATAGCTTTGAGCACTTGACTTCATAGGCCGTTATGCCCTCTAGCGTTCTTACCTTCGGAAAAAATATGAACCAAGTGTAAAGTTTGGCAATACTGGCCTCCGGCATGCGCCCCGTCCCCGCCAGAACCTGGAACAGTCTGCCGGCTTCCGTAACATCGGCTCCTCTGTCGGTGTTTAGTCGACGCCTGAAGAACTTTTTCATAGGGCATACGAATCTCTTGCTTAGTTATTTTGTCCGTTCTAATCCTTCCTCGTGTCTTTATTTTTTGCTTGGTAATAAACTTATATGTAACGTGTCCTCGAAGTTCGTTTGAAACAAGACGCCAGGATAATCGATTCGTAGAATAGTAATAATAATCCCACCAGCCATCATTTTATGAGTCAATTCAACGTTCACTACGGATTTGATTTGGTGAATCGGTTGAAAATTTTGGTATTGCTGGTGGAAGTTCATCCAGCTGCTGGTGGAACAGGTCTCCAGCTGCTGATGGAACAGGTCTCCAGCTGCTGGTGGAACAGGTCTCCAGCTGCTGGTGGAACAGGTCTCCAGCTGCTGGTGGAACAGGTCTCCAGCTGCTGGTGGAACNGGATTACTAGAATTTGAAACAAGAACCAACACCAGGGGCCACGGCTATAAACTAAAAAAACAGCGTTGGAACACATCCATGCGACAACATTTCTTCTCGCTTCGAGTCACCGACATGTGGAACAGCCTCCCTGATAGCATCGTTGACGCTCCGAGTATGAACATCCAAGGAGATGTGTATAAGAGACAGATGCAGGAGCATATGTTCAGTCTTAAAATGCCTAGCAAATTACGAACCAGGCAATAAGTCCAGCAGCTATCTCAATCAATCGTCAGTTATGGAAAGATCGGGTTCCAAAGGCCGGATCCCTTGAGAATCAAGACACGAAAAGTTCAAGAATCGGCAACAGGCCATGGGCCTATTTCTTCACTATTCACTATTTTATACTACATATACTTCACTATTTTTCACTTCTATTCTATTCTATTCTATTGACAAGACGTGGCTCAATAAGTTGGTTTTTACGACGGGGATAAAAGAAAATAAGAGCAGGTATGAAAAAGCAACTTTCTTGAGATAGAAAATTGTGTACATCCTTAAATTAAATGCAAACTAAAAATATTCTTACATGTTACAATTTACACAAGGAGTTAACGTTTGGGCAATGTGTTATTTATAATAATTCTATTGTTCTAGCTGCTGAAAAAAATGCCAATCAAATTGCGCAGAATTTTGCCATTTAATAACAAAAGTAAGAAAGTTTATCATGAATATTGAAACTTGTAGGAACTTAATTTCAAATAGAAAGTTTGTGTTGAAACTTCCCCAATTCATTTGTATACATAGCAGGAAAAAAGGACAATTCTGATCATTTTTACGACAGCTCTGCCATAAAATAAATCAATTACGAACATTTATTTGTAATAGCTATATAGGCTGTTTGTAATAGGTATAGCTATAGCTATATAGGCTATATTTGTAATAGGCTGTCACAAATCTCTTCCAGTGCATCGCTATTGTTGCTATGATCGACACGGTCACATTCTACAAGAAATTTATTCCTTTCTTTAATAACTGAAGCCAATACATGACCTGATTATGTACACTCAGAGAAAAGTTTGAGACTTTGTCCAAATAAAGACACTTTTTTGCGGGTCATTCCGACATAGCACGACAAAAGGGTAGTATCAGTGATACGTGAGCTATGGGCAAGAAAGCGTGTAAATATTTAGACAATAATCATTATTTTCATGAGTGTTATCTCCCTAAAGGCTTGTAATTTAATTACGGGGTGCAACGGGTCAATAAATGTACATGGCAAGTCAATGTAAACATTAATGATATTTATATCATTATGTACAGCTAAGGGGAGGGGCAGTGAGAGGGGGAGGAAGGGAGAGAGGGAGGGAGGAAAGAGAGGGAAGGAGAGAGTGAAAGAGGTGGGAGAGAGTGGAGGGAGGGAGAAATGGGAGG
>NW_025942133.1:0-6658 GCF_000764305.2 Hyalella azteca | reverse complement strand
ATGGAGGGCGTTAGGGGGGGATTAGGGGCGTACAGGGCATGCGTACGTATTGGGAAGTGAGGGGATGTCACTCCCCTATATTAGGGGAGCATTGGGAGCGTGAGGAGGGCGTTAGGGGGGCATTGGGTGCGTTGGGGGAGTGAAGGGGGCATTAAGGGCGTAAGGGGGGCGTGAAGGGGGCATTAAGCCGTAAGAGGGTAGACGGAGAGAGGGGAGTTTAGTGAGGAAGGCGTCCAAGCAGCTCAACATGTCAGAAGCTGTTTAAGAAAGCACCTGTTTACAGCCAATATATAGCAGTAAACAGTATAGTAGTATTACAGGCAATTAATAGAAGTAGTACAACAAAAGCAACCCAAATTAAAGTAGTCAAGCAGACGTTGTTGTTGTTAGTCAAGTTATTCGTTGTTGCTCCCTGCAAGCGGGGACCTGTTTGCTCTACGCCAGCCGCAACAGACTGGGGTGTGACTGGGGCTCTAGTTGTGCTTAGCTTGTGCCCTGTTCTGTACCTGTCTGTACCCTGTTCTGTACCTGTTTGTACCCTATTCTGTACCTGTCTGTACCCTATTCTCTACCTGTCTGTACTCTGTTCTGTATCTGTTTATACCCTATTCTCTACCTGTTTATACCCTGTTCTGTACCTGTTTATACCTATTCTGTACCTGTTTGTACCCTATTCTGTACCTGTCTGTACCCTATTCTCTACCTGTCTGTACCCTGTTCTGTATCTGTTTATACCCTATTCTCTACCTGTTTATACCCTGTTCTGTACCTGTTTATACCCTATTCTGTTCCTATACGTATATACTCTGTTTATACCTATTCTGTACCTGTTTACGCCCTGTTTCCCACCTGTTTGTTCCACGCAAGCCGCAGCAGAGGCGTGTGGCTGGGGTCCTCGTATATGATGGTCGAGTGCTCGAGGTGTCGGAGATCAAACATCCGCACGCTGCCGTCCGCGCCCACGGAAGCGAACATGTCGCGGCCGCCNCCAGTCTCCAGCCCCCAGATGGTGCAGGAGGTGTCCACCCACCTGGCCAGTCTCCAGCCCCCAGATGGTGCAGGAGGTGTCCACCCACCTGGCCAGTCTCCAGCCCCCAGATGGTGCAGGAGGTGTCCACCCACCTGGCCAGTCTCCAGCCCCCAGATGGTGCAGGAGGTGTCCACCCACCTGGCCAGTCTCCAGCCCCCAGATGGTGCAGGAGGTGTCCACCCACCTGGCCAGTCTCCAGCCCCCAGATGGTGCAGGAGGTGTCCACCCACCTGGCCAGTCTCCAGCCCCCAGATGGTGCAGGAGGTGTCCACCCACCTGGCCAGTCTCCAGCCCCCAGATGGTGCAGGAGGTGTCCACCCACCTGGCCAGTCTCCAGCCCCCAGATGGTGCAGGAGGTGTCCACCCACCTGGCCAGTCTCCAGCCCCCAGATGGTGCAGGAGGTGTCCACCCACCTGGCCAGTCTCCAGCCCCCAGATGGTGCAGGAGGTGTCCACCCACCTGGCCAGTCTCCAGCCCCCAGATGGTGCAGGTGGTGTCGATGGAGGAGGTGCCGATGAGGTTGGGGTCGATCTCGTTCCAGTCGAAGGAGGTGAGGGGGGCGCAGAAGTCGCTGTTCTTGTTGTTGTTGAGGAGGCAGGCCATGCGGGCCTCACCGTCAGCTGTCTGGTGCCACACCCGCAGGTAGTCTCCGCTGGTTGCCAGCAGGTCCGGATACAGTCCCTTCTGTAAGTTAATGGCAATGTAAGAGCAGGTTAAGGTACAGTCCCTTTGCAAGGGCAGGTCAGTGCTGCAGGTCAAAGTACTTACATACCGGGTACCCTCCTACAGGTCAGGTACAGTCCCTCATGCAGAGGTAGGTTAACACAACAGTTACATTAACTATTACATTATTGTAATAATAATCACATTATTACTATTCCAGTATTCCTACAGAGCAATTGTAACACAATTCCAAACAATGGCAATGTATACACACACTGTCAGGGATCCACATGATCTTGGTGGTGGGGTACGGGTGGTCAAAAGTGGAGCGGACGGCAAACTCGGACGTCTCTTCGTCCAGCTGCACGATCTGCACCTTGTTGTTGTACTCCTCCACGAAGCTCCCCACAGCCAGCCTGATGATGTATTTAATTAGTAATAACGAAGTAACACGAGTTCTTTCTTCATATTTAATAAGTAATAGCATAGAAACATAAATTTCTTCTTAATATTTAATCAGTAATAACATAAGTATAACAAATTCTTTCTTTATATTTAATCTGTTATAACATAGTAATGTGAATTCTTTTTAGCGCATTTTTGCATTTGTGGAAAACAAGGGGCTATTGTGCTCATTATGTCCGTCTGTCTGTCCGTGACTTCATGTTTTTGTTGAAGAGAAAATGCGCTCTCTGTCACTCACTGCAGTGAGAACCGAGTTACATTTTTTAATATTCAATCAGTAATAACATAGTAACATAAATTCTTTCTTAATACCTATTTAATAAATAATAACAAAGTGATATGAATCTTAATATTCAATCAGTAATAACACAGTAACATAAATTCTTTCTTAATATTTGCTTGCATAAAAGGCAAATACGTAAATTTGGCAAATAATTTATAAAAACTTTAGGAACCAAATTCCAAGATGAGCTTGTAGAGCAAGCATTTTTCTCTTATATTCCACAAAAAAATAGTGACCATTAAGCCTAAGAACAATAACATTAATGAAGAATTCAGTAACAATTCAAGAAGTTCAATAAAGAATGATAAAGAACCCCACAAAAAATGGTGACCATTAAGCCTAAAAACAATAACACTAATAAAGAATTCAGTAACACTTTAAGAAGTTAACCCAGAAAGAAAAAAAAGAAAAGAACCCAGCCTGATTTGCTTGAGAAGTTTTCTCTTATATTCCACAAAAAATGGCGACCATTAAGCCTAAAAACAATAACACTAATGAAGAATCCTAATAAGTTTTATTTAATTAATAGTTTATTTAAATTGAACTATTAAATTAAATTAGTTCATTTAATTTTAATAGTTTAATAAAGAACCAAGTATGATTTGCTGGAGAAGAAGACGTACCTGAAGCGCTTGTCAGGTCGCACGGACCAGTTCATGCTGTAGAGCGTCCATGGCGCAGTGTACTTGTAGATCTCCTTCCTCTTACTGGCCGGGTGATTGCTCATTTTAGATCTCCTTGGTTAATGCCACTCAAAAAAGTAATCTAAAATGAAATATTTGAAAGAAATTTGATTTTAATTAAAGCAAGCAAGTTTTTGTCTCAAGTAAGATCCTTATTGATTTATGAAGTTAAAATTTTGGAACATAGGTGGCAAGTATGTGTTAATTACCTGTAGTTGGATACAAATATTTACTTTAGTATTTTGTAGTTTATTTGAATCTTTAAATGGGAAGAAGAAATTTAATACAATGAAAAAAATATAATGAAATTTCCCTAAAAGCATTGATAACATCTAGGAATACTTCTAGGAATAACATCTAGGTTTGTTCTGAAACAAGCCTGCTCATACATTCAATTAAATTCTTACCACTATTAGAGTGAGTCTTTTATGAGGAATGGCATCTTTGTAGAAAGTAACTTAGGTATAACAAACAATTTTTAGCTGTGACCAATAAAAATTTGAATTTAGTTTTCCCAAAACCATTTTTTGAAAAATATATAGACACCCCACTTATAAGATGAAAAAAAAGAAGAAATGATCAATGGCTTTAAAAAAATCATGCAGTTCCATATAAAAAATTAACCTAATGAAAAATTTTATTTTCAATTTATCCCATTCATATATATTAATTCAGTTTATATATACAAATGGAAATGTTGCTTCTATTTCAGAATCTGTTCTTGAATACACTTGTGAAAACTAAACTTCTATAGTCAATGGAGTCTTTGAAACAACAAAATACTTAGATTTAATATTTAGAAGAGTGTGACAATCAAAAAATTCTCTAAGAAAAACATGTTTCTTGGTATAAAAATCAAAATATATTTTAAACCTTCATCAAAAATTATGACAACTTTAATTAGCTTCAACTAGATATGCAGTTCATTACAACATCAAACAAAGAGATCACTAGTGATGTCTAAAAATTAGTGGCGTATGAGGCTTCTTGAACTGGCTCTGCTCCCTTAGTGTATAATAAAACAACCAATATTTAGGACTATATTTACCAGTAATCTTTTTAATATGAGATATTTGGCAAGTGTGTATTGAAATGTTTTTAACATTGTAAGCTGGAATTCTGTTAACCCACCAAAGAACAGAACATATGCCATACAGTATGACATACAGAACGTATGTCATACAGGCACATGCCTTCATTAGACATTACAGCACAGTGAGTTCACTCCATCAAATCGCTAATGGCCACGTGGTGTGCAATGTGCATCATGGTAAACTTTTATTGGTGGTGCGATTTGTTATTCATTCATACCAGGGTGCAGAAAGTGAGTGAATATCGAAAGATTATTGCTTATTGTCAATGCATCAGCAGCAAAATTTATGCCTTCAGAAGATCTTGCCAACATATTTGGATTAAAATTATTGCATTTAGAAATTACTTTGAAATTATTTAAATTATTGCAAATCTGGAAGACGTTAAGGGCACACAGTAAGGTTTCTGGTACATCGGATAGATCAGGAGGGGGAGCCGGGGAGGCAGTGAAGTTGGTTGCCTTGTCTAGAAATCAGTTGTGATGATAAGATGATGCAGTGTGTGAAGAGAACCGTAAAATGGGATAACTTAGACCACTTATTTTTATAAATGATGCCATTTTTTTAATAGCCAAATTAAACTTGAATTGAAACATGCAAAATACAGGTCTATACTCTAGCTTCAGTCACCATAAATTGCTGGCTCCTGCCTCTCATAGTCTTTATGTAATTTCAAAAAAAGTGATGGTCTTTGTTACCCCAGCTCTTGGGGTTTCTTTAACTGGGTGGTAAAATCAATTTTATTTTTTGGTAAAATAACTCCAAATAACTCTAGGTTGTAGTGCATTGTAGTAGAACTCTTTGTAGAGTTCTACTACAAGTAGAACCAAGTTTCATCGAGCTGCGTTCATTGTTTTTGGGAAATATTCTTTGATCACTGAATTTGGAGATTGGCTGTGGGACCGGCTGCGACACCGGCTGCAAGTCTGGCCGTAAATTTGTCCAAGACCTGACGTTTCTAATAAACTACTGAATAGGTTTGAAGGAAGGTTTGAATATACATTTCTAACCCCCCCCTTAACAGCAATGTTCAGCACGTGACATCACAGTTAGGTTCTAATGAATATGCGTACCAAGTTCCATGGAGCTGCTTCATTAGTTTGAGAGATATTCCTTGATCATTGAAGTGGGATATTATATTTGGAAACCAGCTGCAAGTCCGGCAGACCGATTGGGCAGGGCTCACTTACCTCGATGTGTGGCAGGGCTAATTGCAAACACTATCATATCAAATACAATAATAGCGAATCATGTTACCTATACCAATTATTCGACCAATAATTTGCAAATGATAATAGAAATTAGGATCCAATAATTCTTTTTTATTTTATTGAAACTCTGGATATTTCATCTAAAAATAATTTGGAAATCATGTTATATCTATAAATGTTTATATGTAAATTTAGCATACGTCATAATTTGGTATGATTTATTATTATTTAGAAAAAAATATCAAACATATAATGAGATTATTTAAAAATATAATATAACAACAAAATTCTAATTGAATTGAAAAATTGTTTTCTATTTATTTTTACAAGAACTCGGTCTGCGACAGTTGAGTTGCATCCTCTCCTCATTTAGTTCAAGTGAAGTGTTAATAATCTTCAACTAGTTAAGTGTCATTAGCCAATGACTTTTTCTATTTTTATCTTTTTGAACTGTGCCATAGGTCATGATCAAATGATTTCTGATAGGTTTTAGAAATACTACTTTGCTTTTCCTCAAGTATTTCTTAATTTTACTGGGTATTTCAGTTTAAAACTTGTACGTATCAAACATAAAATATGTTATATATGGTAATTTTATATTAATTTCCAAGCTGGTCAATGTTACCCCATCATGGCTGCCATTAGGTGGTCAAAGTTCCCCCATTGGAGGGCGGCGCCCCCCATTTGCAAACTATGACACTTTCCTAAAATTTGTCATTTGCATATGTAACTAGAAGAGTTCTACTACAATGCATCAAAACCTGGAGTTATTTTACCAAAAAATAAAAAAATTGGAGGGGGTACTCCGACAGGCTTTAAATAATAGCTCTTTTTTGTGGGTCACATTATTAATTTTTTAACCTATTAGATATGCAAACTTTTCAAATCTTTCTATTGTGTTATGTAGCCTCAGTATTAGGCCTTTGATGGCCACTGACAAAATTTTTCTATGTCAAATTGTTTCTGAGTTTTGGGGTTTTTGTTAAAAAAAACGAAAAGTGGTCAAAGTTACCCCATTTTACGGTATAAATGATCATGAAGTGCAATACAGCTTGCCATCTTGCCTGATCAACCTGTCATTTACTAAATAAAAGTAAAAAGCATTAAATTTACGAAGAAATATGTGTAACTGAAGTCAAAATGATTGATTGCGGAAGTTTTTCTGTGCATGCCAGTGTCAGTATAAAGAAGAATGTTGCTTTTATTAATTTATAAACAGGGTTGGTGATTT
>NW_025942132.1:0-170492 GCF_000764305.2 Hyalella azteca | reverse complement strand
ATATATTGAATATATTACTCGTTAAATAATGTTATATAAATATAGGATAATTATTGTCGTGTTCAATTTTAGCGTAGTCAAGGGAAACTTACATGGCTCTTTACTGAGATTTTTGTTTAACAAAAATAGCACGTTTTTTATTTATTTTTAAACGAACGTTTTTTTATTTAAAAACGAATGTTTTTAAGCTGTATGATTAGAAACAAATGCACTCCCCTCACATTGGCAAGAGAGTGCACATACGCATCGCCGTAATATGGAACGACTCACGTTTCAACACCGGATAAATAACGCGCCTTGAAGGACAAAGTTCTTACTAGACGTGCCTGAACGAAAATTAAAACAATGTTAAATTTTGAGGAACTTTTCAGATTTTGGAGTGCATTATAACTAGTAAAAATCTAATGGATGTGATTTTATCACAGATTTTATTTAAAACATTATTTCGATTAATAATTTATTTTTGGTCTTCTAATGAAGTCTCTGCAAAACGGGTAAATAGCTAGAGGTCAGCATAGCCTAAGTCCACAGTGCGATTCATATACCTTCTCGAGCGTAACGCAGCCGGGCATCTTCACGGCTTTTGACACAAAGCGCCCACCACAACAGCGCAGTTCAGCTGGAGCGCATACAGGCCGGAGCACAACTGGGCGGAGCGTAACAGGCCCTACCGCAACAGCTACTCCTAACGTAACTTAACCTAACCTAACCTGCGCCGCCTGTTGCGGTCGGGCCTGTTGCGCTCCGGCGCTGTGAAGCAGTGGCTGTGTTGTGCAACGAGGATTTACTGTTAGCCGGAGTTACCCACAGCTCATTGATCTGAGGCTATCTGTAGATATTGCATGCTGATGGTTAGCGTTGGGCCCAGGGCCTGTTTACGAGTCAATTTTGTTACCCACGGCTGCGCTCCCTGCAAAACGACCTAGGAGTGACATAATATTCTACAGGAATATGAAATACCATGGGCTTCCCAGAAGTTGTTAATCGGTCCCAGTTAGAGTGTCGACATTTGGAATGGTCAACTTCCGAGACAAATTACTTTATTTCAAGCTAACAAAATTGCGTAAGCTAAGCAAAAAACATCATAAACTGGAAACTTTGCAGCAAATGAGTGATGCAGCAGACGTCAGCAAACTAGCGGGGAGTGAACGAAACAGCGACACTTGTCTATACGAACAGAATGGCTTACATTGAAATTCCTGCTAACTTCTGAGTCACGATTTGTCAAAAAAATCGTTGAATTCCGATGACAACGAATTTCGATTCGTTAAATTTCCGAGATTAAACTGTATTGTGTATTGCCATTTCATAAAATAAAATGTGATGTGCTTCACAAGAATCAATTAGGTTGTTTAGATAATGACGGCCAAACTTTACGATTTAAAGAAAGGATTTAGCCGGTTCATATGTAAGGATACTTTCAAATATAAATGAAATANTGTGGCCCCCGTAATGCTGTCTCTTATACACATCTATATTGAACGGGTTGAGTAGCCGGTCACCCACCGTCACCATGGCGTCTGCGAACACAAGTCATGTCTCAAGATTGGGATCTACCATGAGGGTACTGAAAATACTGGGAGACGTACGTAATATCAATATGAAATGCAACTGCTCATTGCAATCACGCAAATCCTTCCAGTTTTCCTTTATGGAGTGATGTGCTGCACCGTTTTATTCATTACCCACACACACACCATTACGAGCTGTGCACGCCACGACAACTGCAGCTTGCAGTTGAATAAGTACGGGTATATTGGATCGCAGTAGAGCAGTGGAAGAGGAATGTCTCTCCCTCTGAGTTCCAGTTACAAAGAATGTCTTGAATTTCGGGGTCGCCTGCCGAAGACCACCACTGCCCTGGATGTAATGGACCATCATGATTCCTGCCTTCCGGAACGTAGCCTTGATTACTTCAAGCCGTCCGTATCTAGGCCGTGGGTCGAACCAGCTCTCGGTCGAACGGCCACTTGTCGAAGGACGATAAATTTTGGAACAGGACTATGCTATCTGAAACCTAACCTCAGATGCGGTGAACGTAAAATTACGTAATTTAACGATGCCTGGAAGTCATATTCGATCCGCGGCCTGGTGGTGCACGGCAGGTGGTGGGCAAGCCCGGAAGAGGACAAAGCCGAGTAGTGCACGGCTGATTGGTGTAGGTCCGGAGAGATCAAAGGCGTTCGATTCAGGGCTTATGTGTGCACAAAATTGGTGGTGCACGGCTGCGCTCCCGGATTTCAAACCCTCGGATCAGAAAATGTGTAAAGAATCTTCAATCGTCACGCAATAGATTTTTACAAATATGAGATGAGTACCTTTTCCCGTAATTGACTATGTGTTTTGCAATAAAATTTGCCCCCGCAGTTTACTCTGCCCTTGCTCACCATATAAATGTCTTCACGAATCCTCTAAAAAACAAACAGAGCATTTGATGAGTTTGTTTTCCTTATAATATAACACGTATCCATTGGTCGCAGGATAGAATCGGCCANTGCACCGTTTTATTCATTACCTACACACAAATTGGGCACCGCTGCGAGCCGTGCAACTGCAGCTGTCCTACCACGAACATTGCCTAATCATTACCTACACACGAAACTATCTCTCACTCATCCCTTCCATTATTGCTGGTCAGTCAATTATTCACGGATACTTTCATAGACAGAACTGCGGTCCAATTCCGATATTACGAAACTCATGACTGATAACAGTATGTAGTTATTTAATGATTATTCACTCTTGCCCCTTTGCTTTAAGCTTTAACTCTAATTTCATAAAAGAGATTCATTACGAAACTTTTTCAAGTTTTCGAGTTGAACTGCTTGTCATTCGTCTTGTGGTAGTAGCTTCAAACCCTTTTGTTCAACTGAATATAAGGTTCAGTGTACTCAACAATAACCGAAGTGTTTTTCGAATAATGAAGAAAAACAAAGGTCATTTCGAGCCAAATATCTAATTCGTAAGGTGCACCTGGGCGGCTACTTTGTCGGACACAAAAAAAAATCTTTAATAAAAATCTGGACCTTAGTTTAGGACTGTATAAACAGAATGCAAGCCAGGGACGAAAAAAAATTTCAGAGCTCAATGGTCCAGAAACGCACAGGAGATTCAATATCAATAATGAGATTAAAATAAAGAAATCAAGCGTCGTTTATAAATGCATGCTTCTGCAGAAGTCATTTCTTCCCATGCAACCATCGTGAGTGGGCTCAAAAGGACAGTAACTTCAAATCGGCCATGCATTTCGAGTTTACGTTATCATAGAGACATAGACTATGGCCAAAAAAGGCTGAGCGCTACATTTACTGAAAAAGAGCCCACAGACACAGATTCATATATAATTCTTGGGAAATGCAATAGATGTGGCAATGAATCGAAGGCCCTGGGTTGGGAATTTGCGCACGAGAAAAAGGTTATATTTTCCCGCGGCCGCTGGCGATGCTCGATAAATGTGAAATATCGACAGCTCGGGAAATATTCGCCTCCATGGAGCAACTACGGAAGTGGAATTTGCTGGTAACAACGCAAGGGTTGAGACATGATGAGCAGCAGATCGCCCATTATAAATTTGCAAATTATGTCAAGCCATTGCCCTTGTTAGATTGGTTGTCATCACGTTACTGCGTCTTATATCAGTTTTTATAGCCTCCAAATTTACGGAACGACTGCGTTCGGAAACGAATTTCATGTGCACAGAATTGATGGAAAACATACATATATAGAAGACCAGGCTCACTCACATACGAGCGATCTCACATACAAGGACTCACTGATCGCTGAAGGTGTACTGGGAGTTGTAGACAATGAACATCCTCTGATAGAACTTCTTGAAGAAGTCATTCATCTGTTGACCGATGTCAGGTCGGCCAGTGCGGTAGTAGCTCTCGAGTGACACGTAAAGGTCGTCGAAGACACGAGCGTTCTGCAGGTAGACCATGCCGTAGGTCTTCTGGAACATCTCTTCGAAGCTCGTTTTGCTGTAGTTCAGCAGCCCGTAGAACATTTCTGAGACAGCAAACGTCATATTTAGAACTCAAACGCCAATAACAAGAAGTTAAGTAATATGGCGATGGAAAACTCCGAGAAAAACTTCGACGAAGCTAAACTGAGAACGAAAATCATTAATTAATTTTGAATAACGACAATCAAAATTTCAGGATCTACAAACAAGGCAGTGAACATTTTTATGAAGGTTCTATATTGCATCATTAAAACACGCAAAAAAAAAATAAAATAAAAAACAGATACCGGTAGTGTGGCAATGGACCCGTCTGAACGCTGTGTCACAACTGACCATCAAACTGGGCGCTGTGGCACCACTGACCATCAAAACGGGGCACAGAAAAAAATAATAATAAACGCTGTGTCATAACTGACCATCAAACTGGGCGCGGCGGCCTCCCATGAGGGTAGCGAGAGGCTCGAGTCTCTGGGCGAGGGCGTCATCGAACTGCTTGCGGCTCCTGACGGAGAGGGCAGACTCGACGCCCGGGGGGCAGCAGGTCATGTCAGAGGGTGCGCACACCTCCAGCGACTGACCTGCGGGAGCAACACGCAACAAATGAGCAGGCTACAATACCAGCATGACACGGAAGCCAATAAATTAATACCAGCATAAATTAATACCATGAAATTAATTTAAGCTACAATGCCAGCATGACACGGAAGCTTAAATACCAAAATGTATCGTAAGCCCTGGGTTGTGAACAAGTATCTTACATTAATAGTTATGATGATAAATTTACTGACAAAAATGGTATAATTATTACTTGTCAGTGGAGCAAAAATTTGTTGGTTGTAAGTCGTGTCAGCTTTAGAAAGAGCTTTTTGGTGATTTTTAACGTTGCTTCAATTTTTATCGTGTATTTGCTGTGGCGTTAACATATTTTGATATATCTACTAAGTTTATTAAACACTGATATCTTATCAAAGTCAAGATTATGCAAGGCAATCAAAAGTGGAATAAAATTCTACAACATTTACTTTTTATTTCAATGAAAAATAGGCATGAAAATGTCATGCAGATTGCGATGTAGAAGCAGCTGTGAGGTTACTCTCCAGCCCAGCTAATGGCGAGGACGATGAATATTAATTTTGCTGCTTGTATTGCTGTTACACTATTCCTTCAAGTACGTAGATTAATCGTTGTCAGCTGAAGGAACCTCGCACTGAAACACTTGGTGGTTGGAAAGGTTGTACTCGCGACAGCCAACTTTAGACTTGTCTCTTTGCTCGACATAAACTGTTTACTTCAGTGCTCTTGCATGGGTATAGAGTAGACTATTGAGTCACGTCACCATGAGATAACGAACCAGTCGCACAATCTAAATTATCTAAATAATTAGGTACCGTAAGTTAAATGTAGCCACAGAACCTAATTCGAGTTTTTAATTAATTATACTTATAAATACTGTATTTTCATTAGTGTCTCATATCCTAATATAAGTTTATTCAGCAGAAATCGAGTACAGCAACGAGTCTCAGTTATTTAAATGAAAATCGAACATAGGCGAACTAGTCATTAGTAACATTAATTCTACATTTGCTTACTATTGTCACAAATTGAATGATTAAACCTTTACCAGGCAAGTTAACATAGTATATGGTCATTTAAAATCACATCCCAAGAAGACCAACCACGGCCCCCCGTATTGTGTACGGCCCACCACAGTCCCGTATTGTATACGGCCCACCACGGCCCCCGTATCAAGGCTACGTTGTCATGCCTCTGCCCAATGCCCATCATCAATCCCCTATCCATCGTTCCATACATAGTATAATCCCCTAGTCCCTACCATGCTCAAGAATTGAAATATGAGCACTTAACTGGAAATTTGAAAATTTTGGAATTGATGCTTTTCCCGCATTTTTTTCTGAAGATGGAAGTAAGAATGTATCTATTTAGTAAATTTAAATAACATTATGAAATTGAATTAATTTAAGGCAAGAAGTCACTCTTTACGTTGGATAGTTTTAATGTATATTATATTTTTTACCGTAGTGACCGTACTCAAATGATTCTTCAACTGCGATTTCCTCCTCCAACATACGATTCTTTTGAATTCATTTAAAAATCTATCTATAATTAAATATTTTATTTCAGTGGTTTCCGAAATTTGATTTATGTTACATTTCCATTAATTCTTATATGCAAGAGGGTTAATTATGTCTTAAACTAGGCCATACTTGGGCCATAAACTGGACCATAAATTTGACATAGACAAAATTTTACTTTTTACCGAGATAAATGTATAGATTTGAAATCGCGGTAGATGTAGAATATGGTAGTATATAGTAGTTGGGGGCTGGTAGTTACGTTTGTAGCGAAAGCGAGGCGCACTCCTTGCGGAATTTGTCATGCTGACGTTAGGTTGACGATAAAAAAGCAAGCCTCTTAGGAAATTAGTGTATATAAGATGCAACAAATTTTATGGGAGTCAGCAAGGCAAAAAGGCAGTCGCCATGTCCGTTGGTCTCCTGGCACGCTCGCAAATATCTACTATTAACATCGTAAGTTTCATTTCAAGCTCATCTATCTCCACACCATCCACCCATTTTTTGCAAAAAGTTCGTTTTACACTTCTAAATCTTCACTCTTTACTGTAACATAAACATATATTCTTTACTGTAACATATAAATGTAACATAAACATATATTCCATTAACGCTAACAAATCTCCCCTCTTTACTCCACTATTGTAAGAAGTTTAGTTTGGGCTTAAAAATCTTCTCTCCTAATTAAACTTTTATCGTCATTTCGAGATGACATTGGGCATTAAACCAATCAGTGGGAAGATTACGTAAAGTTTGCGTTACGACCATATCGTGCCTTTGGGACAGTCACTACGGGTATTTAAAAAAGGTAAACTGACTAGTACTGTAAAAAGGTGCTAACTGCATCGTTAGTACTCGCCCGTAGATTCTCTGATGATTATTCATATGTTCAGTAATTTGATGTAACAGGTTCAGTCTCGGGCTCATACTCAAATGTTTTGTCGCTTAAGACTCTTATTATTTGGAATACGGATCTACTTGTACAAGCGTGCAACGTTTGACTAGTTTGCTGGAAAGCTAACGTCATTTTACCAATAGTGGGAATGCTGAAAATCTAATTTCCGTGCCTTGGTCTACAACCTTTTCAGAACTGAAGGCATTCTGAATCTCCTAGGTGCCATGCTCGCTCATTAACAAGTCAAATTTTGGCATAAGATACAAGTTTTGCGACATGCGTAACTTAATTCAATCTGCCTGGGTAATATATTGAATATATTACTCGTTAAATAATGTTAAATAAAGTAGGATAGTTATTTTTCTGATAAATATTAGGGTAATCAAGGGAAACTTAAATAGTTATTGAGATTTTTTGGTTAACAAAAATAGCATGTATTTTATTTAAAACCGAACGTTTTTAAGCTGTATCATTAGAAACAAATGCACTCTCCACACATTGCCAAGAGAGTGCACATGCGCATCGCCGTAATATGGAATACTAGCGAAGGGCTCATGTTTCAACACCGGACAAATAACGCGCATTGAAGGACAAAGTTCTTTCTAACTAGGCGTGATAGAAAGGAAAATTAAAACGATTTTAAATTTTGAGGAATTTTTCAGATTTTGGAGTGCGTTATAACTAGTGAAAATCTGATGGATGTGATTTCATCACAATTTTATTTAAAACCAAATTTCGATTAATAAATTTTTTTTGGTCCTAAAACGACCTAGGAGTGACATGATATTCTACAGGAACATGAAATATCATGGGCTTACCAGAAGTAGTTAATCGGTCCCAGTTAGAGTATCGATATTTGGAATTGTCAACTTCCGAGACAAATTGCTTTATTTCAAGCAAAAAAAAGCGTATGCTAAGCAAAAAAAACAACATCATAGTCTGGAAACGTTGCGTCAAATGAGTGATGCAGCAGACGTCCGCAAACTAGCGGGGGGTGAACGAAATAACGATGCTTGTCTATACGAACCGAATGGGTTACATCGACTTCCAAATTCCTGCTAACTTTGGCTGTTTCAAAAAAATCGTTGAACTCCGATAACAGCGAATTTCGATACGTTAAATTTCCGAGATTAAACTGTATTTTGTACTGCCATTTCATAAAAGAGAATGTGCTGTGCTTCACAAAAATCAATTGGGTTTTTTAGATATTGATGGCCAAATTTTAAGATTTGAAGAGAGGATTTAGCCGGTTGATATATAAGGATACTTTAAAATAAAAATGAAATATTTGCTCAGTTTACCTACTCAATTAAAGGTACAAAATTAGTATTTCAAATCCAGGAGCATCCCTAGCAATTATTAACAATGCCTGTAAATTATTAACGATTTTATTGTACAGGGGCTACACAAAATAAGGGAAACTTTTGCCGCAATTACAGCCTCAATTCTTCGAGGTATTGATTCATAAAAATTGTTAATTGTTTACAAAGGAATTTTAACCCATTCTTCAGTTAAAACTCCCTTCAGCTTCTTTAAAGACGACGGCGGCGGGAATCGACTTCTAACATGCATCTCTAAAATCGACCAGATATGCTCGATAATATTCAGGTCTGTTGACTGTGGTGTCCAAATAAGATGCTCAACTTCATTAGAATGTTTCTCGAGCCATTTTCAAATATTCCAGATGTTTGGATCAGGGCATTATTATCTTGAAAGATGGCTTTCCTCTCTGGAAACAGTGCTTGGACCATTGGATGAACTTGGTCTTCCAAAATTCCTAAATAGTCACGGCTGTTGATTCTTCCATGAAGAGAAATTATTGGTTAGCCGGATTTCAATGAAATAACATCCCAGATCATCACAGATCACCCGCCATGTTTAACGGCAGGGAGGAGGCAGTCAGAATTAAATTCATGACTCTTTAGGCTGTCTCAAAACGTAAACTCGGCCAGAGACTTGAAATAAGGTAAACGATGATTAGTCAGAGAAAATCACATTTTTCCACAGCTTGCGGGACCAATTTTGGAGGTTTTTACCCACTCTAAACGCTTTGAAGCATTTGTGTTTGAAACCAGAGGTTATCTAATTGCAGCTCTTCCATAGAATCCAGATCTGTGCAGCTCTTGGCGAACAGTCTTTATGGAAAATGGATTCTGTATTCTCAGGCCTACAGTAATTTTAACAGCCGCCGTCTTTCGATTCTTACTCACAATTCGATTCAGGTACTGACGGTTTCTCTCAGACAACTGCACTACGACTTTCTGCCAGATCTGTGCTTTCCTGAGGACGTTTTTTTTTTCTCTTTCAAAAGCAGTCATTACTATTGAGACAGTACCTCAAGAAACGTCAAGCATTCGGGAAGTTTCTGTCACACTAGCACCTGCCATACTAGCACCAACAATTTGGTCTCTTAATTTTTTTGACAGTCAGAGAGATTTGCCATTTATAGGTTATAGGTTAGGTTATAACACAAAAATTTACTAAAGAAATCTGTGCAAGGATAAGATATCAATTAGCAGCAACAATAAACAATAAAACATAAAAATATGTCACGATTTCATTGTTTATAACAAGCTCAGAAATTACGATCTCAACATGTCATTTGATTCCATTATTTTGTCCAAACCCTGTAGTCACAGACTTCAGCTATCGACATTTCAGAAGAAAGGATATTGGAAAAATCCCGATGATTTCGTGTCCAATAAGGGAAATGAGCTCAGAACAATTTTTCAATTGAATCAAGAGTGCATTCTAATACCAGAGCTTTGGCAGTATTCGCTATCATTCGTAAGGCTATTTTCAGAAAACTCAGACTATCTTCAATTCGATTTGAACAAATATTTAAAAATCTAACTTTTTATTCGTCTTTCCATACAGGGTAGGGATGACACAAAAAAAAAAACGATGCAACTCGATCGGTGGAGCGTAAAATGCAATCAATTAATGGAGTTGAGAAGACCGATACTGCAATTAGGGTTTAATAAAACAAAGGCCGCAGAGAGTGCAGGAGCTGCTGCCGCTATAAGATCGATAGTTGGGCAGCTCTCGAGGGCGTGGCGATAACAGGTGCTGGCTGAAGGGACCTCAGCATAACAAACTTAGTTCATTGTGTCAGAATGTTGGGCCTAAAACAAAACGTCACTGAAGATTTCAGTATGAAACTAAACCAATTTACCGCACTTATCAACAATCAACAACAAGAAGAAAAATAGCTACCTATTAAACATTCTTGTTCAAATTGCGCGGTCAACTCAGCAAGACGATTTTTCCAGAATAATCAGTTGTATACAAATAAGATTGTCATAGAATTATTTTATCAGTGAAGATTGAAGAAGTACACATTCATTTCACGCAGAAGAGCAAACATATCAAACAGAACAATGTATTATAAATTGATATAACGTTCCTCCAGTTTTAATTGCTAACATTTTAGCTGAATTCGGTCCCATATAGGCAAGCAAGAAGAGCCATTTGTCAGTTCCTCACAATTAATGAAGGCTATATGATCGAAGTCACCGACAGCACACATGACCAAGTCTCGTCACAAGGCGACAAAACTTAGAGAACTTTACAATTTATTCGACGTAAAGAAGCATCATTAAATTAGAAGATAATTTAATGAAGATAATTAATAATTTTAGAAGCATTAAATTAGAAGAGAAGAAAATTAAATATTTAAAAGGGTGTTAAGTGATGCCACACGAAGCACATAAACGCTTGTAGAAGAAAGATGCACATGAAGTGCGGCTTGCAGAACAGTAATGCCAATTAATAGAACAGAAACACTCGCAGAACAGTAATGCCATGAAGTAGAGTTCAAATTCAAAAAAACTGAAACGTATGAATCTCATTATTATGCTTGCGAACTTCAAGAAATGAAGAGAAATAATAGGAGTAATTATTAGATAGCACGATATCTGTCAACAATTTAACGATGGATGCTCACACCATACATGGAAGCATCTGCTACTCGGAAAGGCAGTTAAAAAATAAAGACGTCGTGGTCGAATTAAAACGGCTCGCTAGAAAAGGTAACATGAAAGAAGGAGGCATGGCAAGACTTGATGAAAAATGACGGAGGCTTGGCAAGACTTGGTGAAAAATGCGACAAACAGCGCCAGAATGACTACGACAGAGAACAACTGAAATTCCAAAGATAGTTTATCTCACCGCAGCACTTCAAAGACGAGAAACGGCATTAAATATCACAAGGCGCGCCACACAGCCAATAAAAACTCAAGCACAAATCCTCTTCATTAAAAGAGCCGAACTGATGGAAAAGTGAATAAAATGTAAGCATGGAGTAATAGGAGAAAATTTATGGCTATTTAGTACAGAAAATAATACACATGAGAATTTTTTAACCACACGCCCTTCAAAGAATTAAAAAAACGAATCCTACACAAGGGAAGTATGGCATTCCAATGTAAACACTGCGCCTAATAAACAGCGCAGCAACGAATAATAAATACAAACATCTTCACGTACTTATGGCCACACAACACCAGCACACCTGCATAAATTCAAAAATGAAACGTAGGTTCAAGTTTATAGAGGCGACAATTTACTAGCGACTGAGCTCTAAGCAAGGAATGCGAAAACTTCCACATCATCTCGTTATAATTCCATGTGGGAACAATGAGAACAACACAATAATAATTCCATGTGAGAATAATTCCATTATTTCATGTGAATAAAAAAACAGAAACTTGGTTGTAATAATTTTTTCAACACCAAGAGCAGCCTTCAAGTGCGATGATGCCGCCACCAACATTTACTTATGACATGACCTCTCGGCCGGCGTGCTGTTCGAGCACCACAGCAGAGAACCCACCAGTATGGCACTGGAGAGACTCTCGACACCTCTCGGGCTTTTAAAACCAAAACCCATGGTTTTGAAACCATGGAAGAAGTGGTTTCTCGCGGCTTCAAGCACGCCTCCTCACAGTATTGGGTCACGAACCTCGGACAATTGCCTGCATGGCTGAGGGCGTCAAGTGTGGCTAAACGATTTTCATACGTGGAGCAAAATTTGCCAGAATAAACAAGTATTATTGTTTTCAAGAATGATATAAATATGAAACATGTACATATAAGACTATGGTGAACGAAAATAACAGCATATAACGACTCATAAGAAGCGTTACTCATTCCGCTGTAAAAAACGATAATGTGCTTTAGCATGAAGCGGGACCAGCTATTATTTTTTCAGTCTCAATATTTATTTTACCATAACAAGTTCCTAACGTTTTGAGTCTAAAATCTATTCTTTTCGCCACGTAATAGCAACATTCTTGCACACATTAGGTTAACACAATAACACTAGAGAATTCAGCTGTAAGCGAAGATATTTCTCACCGCACTTCAAACGTTAACCACTGATGCTTCATTCAACATCACTTAAAGCTATAGCCATGCGTTACAGATCAATGAAGCCCACATCACAGCTCTATTTTAGTATTTAACGATCATTGGCAATAACATAAGATAACTGCTCCGGATGTCTCACAGCAACAGCTAAAGCCTATTTAACCCTCTACCGCCGGACATGAGTAACCGGAGCAATAATGTCACAAGCCTATACCCAAAAAGGATACGTTGCTTGCTATGTGAGCGCAAAATGACTTGCACTGATGGTTGCCGCCGCGTACGGCAACTTTAAATGTTCTCTGTTGCGTACAAACGTCCTCAGGTTGCTAACCTCAATAGTTTACGTATAATTTATGTTGAAACTTATGTTCCCGGAGAGTGACATTTATACGGCGGTAGAGGGTTAACGCGCATAGAGTGTGCAATAATTCAATTTTAAATTCGAAGACGAATTTATAAAATAACGTACAAGGTATTTACTATTTAGCAGGTGCATACGAGTTTAAGTGTAAGTTTCTACTGTCATTTATATAAAATCCAGATGAGTAACGTGGCTTTTCAACAGATTTTAACGACCAACAGATTTTTTAACAAACCTTGAAAGGCAAGTTTAAAACGTACAAGAGAGAGCTTTCAAGTATGCTGGAACTCATCAGAAAGAGTTAAGCATTCTGAAATATCAATGAAGAGAAGAACGTAGGACTTGGGAGCGGAGTGAGGTATAAGTTTTGAGATCACAGTTTTGTCAGAAATGTAGAATTGTAGACGGCACATAGCCACCAGATGTGTGTAGAAATAATAATCAACCTTATAGGATGTTCTAATGCCCATGAAAATAAAACAATTTTAGCAGCCAACATCACAGGTTCAAACGTAGACTTTGCTACCTGATTGAACTAGGCATTCGATTGATCTTTGAATCTATGGCGACAAGTACCACTAAAAACATTTAATTAAAATCGACGGCGTCACACAAACAACTTCCTAAATCATCATATCAAACCTGCATATGTAATTAATGATTACCAACAATATGTTGAGGTTAGGTAGGAAAACATTTAGGTAGATGGGAAAATCGTCATTCTGTTTACTATATGAGGGAGCAAACTAACTTGAATGCAGCTTACGGCCCTGATCATAGAAAAACTCGGAGGCTGTTTTCTTGAACTCAAACGAGGCGAACCTCCAACTTTTCTAATTGGGGAGAAGCAGAGGGACTTCAAAAGACGCACATAAAACAGTTGTAACGGCAATATGAACCACTGGCACAATACGCTACCCGATGTTCTTGGGAAGTACTCGAGGTATATTCGGCTAATCTAATTCAGATGGTAACGAAAAAACTCCAGCATGAAGGTGCGATACGTTTATTCGAGCAGTCATGCAGTGAACTGGGGTTGGATTGGTTTAAATGAACGTACTGATCATACAATCAATACAAGATATTGGGTTGGTTTAAATTTTAAATGAAGGTAATGTTCATTCACTCATCACATCTTGAAGCGCAGGTAGTACGCGAGTGCATAATGCTTAAAACATTTCAATGAAGTGCAAGAAGTTAACCTCACTCGTTTGAGCAACCGTATTAGATTTTTTTACCCTCGTTCTGGAGTTGTAAGAAAGTTCAGTTACCGTCAGAATGGTCGCGCTAGGGATAATTTTGAACGAGCCGTGAAAGAGGCGATCAAGCGTCAGAACTTGGAGCGAGTCGTGTGCGCTGGCGAGAGAAAGCCAGCAACCGACGGGCAACGTTAAAGCAGCAGTAACATGGAGCGTCTGATTTCACGTCCACTGCTAGGTAGAGCCACGCAATGCCAGGTCCTCCTGAGCCATGCAGGAAGGGACCGCAATACAACGGAAGAGTAGCGCGTACACAGAGGTACAAGAAACTTCTTTCTTGTGCCAGGAAAAGGACAATTATAGGACAATTTAAGAATTAATATCTTATTAGTTTACGACCGATTGCATTGCACCTTAAACAAAAAAAAAACAATCAACTGCAAGTTGTTCAAGAAGGAAAACTATTACATCTGTGATTCCTCTACATTAAAAAAAATAAAATAATCTTTATTTATTCAAATAATTCCTAAAGAGAAAACAGCCTGATAATTTTTATTTACAGACGACAGGCAAAAAAAGGCGGAAATATCAGACAAGATGAATGCAGTTATAAATTTAATAACTTAAATTCCACTCAACCAATCTCCGAAAACCTTAGAAAGCCAACATTCAGGACATAACAAATTCGCACAACCAACGAACCATCCAACGATACACTCTACAAATGAAATGCCAGACTTTCAGTGCGACTTGTGACGGGAGCAGGGACGGAACTTGTCGTGAGCGGAAAACGGCTACCAAATAGAGAGCGAAGCGTCCCCCAGTGAGCAATATTTGGAGGAAAGGCAGCAGATGTGCAAACACGCCCGCACACTGACAGCCTGCCCGCACCCGCTGCTCCGCAATTCTGCATCAGAAACAGTAATTTACGGCACAGTAAACACTGCATTCAAGCAGCAGTAATACTTGCGTTAGAAGTAGACTTGAATGTCGTAGCTAGTAGCAGTAGTGAGTGGCTGAATGAATAGCTTTAGTTGTTGCAGATCTATCTTTAGCAATAGTGGCTGGCATCTGAAATCAACATCTCGGCTAAGATCAGTGAAAATTAAGACAACCGAACTTCGAGTAGCAGATGCAACTTTTGCTCATGCCTTTAAATAACATGCATGACTGTATCATATCTAATGCCATTTGCTCACATACTGATTGGCGAATACAATTTTCTCACGTCAGTGGCATTGATTCGTGCAAAAAATAACACACACGAAAAGGTTTGTGTACAATTAGGGGTTGTCATTATTAAGTGCATGATAACTTTTCTGGCGGCGATCTGAGGAGTAAATGCGGCCAATGAAGGCTAACGAACTTCTGAGCAAATATGACGTCTTATGCTCTCTTCAGTCGCTGAAAATTTTCCACTCAAGCCCAGCACACGCATTTTCGATAGAAAACTTTCCCTACACCATCACTCTATGGAAAGCCAGGCTCTCCTCTCCTGAACTCCGAGGGGAGCATGGAGAATTCTTTGATGTGCCATTAGCTCCCCATATCCATTGATCTGGTACTCTCACTCCGGTAACGGTGACACAAGGCGAAACGGAAGGTCATTCCAATTGTGCTTTAGTTATACTTCATAAGAAAAAACATATCATTCAACACCTCATTCAAATATATTAAAGTACTACCCTGCAGGGATGCGAGAATGAACCATACACACGTTCTTGAATATATTTCTTCTGGTGGCTCTTGTAATACTGTGATGAACGGTTATTTTATGACAGCTTGTGATCAGGAAGCGCGCGCGCAGTTTCGGTGGTGTAAACGCTTCTCCTTCCTGTCACTGGCAGGAACCTCTTGAGAGTGAGGAGCTGTAACGGCGTCAGGGGAGAGGTTAATGTCGTAGCAGTGGAGGCCACGTATGTCATTTTCGATAGTGATGAGCAATTCATAGTGGGGATAGATAGAGATTGTACGCTTGAAAAGCTTATTCCATAAGTACCTTAGGTTTACTAACGGTTGATATAATATTCAGGTTTTTAGGTAGGAATAAAATAGACACAATTAGACAGTATCACTACCAAATATCTATGTTACGTGAAAAAGGATCCGCAGCGTTTCAAAGGTCTCGACAACAATGGAAATGATAAATATTTAATAAAATTGTTAAGCGTACTATTGTAAATCGGCATCAAATTCTAAACTGCCAGTTTTGGTCCTCTCAGGAAGCTGTTGATTGTGTCAATGGTAAAGAACAAAAGTAATTGATTACATTAGCAATTATTTTTTTAGACAACAGTAAGTAATTAAGTGAGAAACTAATCATAAGTGATAGTTATTGCCAGTAAAAAATATCGAGTAAGTAAAATGAATATTTATAGGGAATAAAAACTGCAACAAGAAATTACTCGAATCAGACATACGCAACTAAAACTTCATGAGCAAAACACAAAACTGGTGAAAATGGATAGGCTTTAGGGTGAAGAACCTGATTGCGATGAACCCGCATCTCAATAGTATACGAGGTGACACTGTAGCCCCTACGGTCGCCGGCACGACGCGATCGCGTATTGATTATTCATAAGAGAGCCCCAACCCTTGGATTTGATTTGGAGCTTTTGAAAAGGAAGGCCTGGGGGACCCGGGCGCCTGTACCTCCTTACCAAGCAACATCCGCTGCCGAGCCAGACAGGAAATTTCACTCCTATTCTGACAATGTCCAATTCTCGTCTTCTATCAATCACGCTCAAACGAAGAATCATAACGGGTTATGGATGAATTGTACATAGTTTTGCTATACGAAACATTGAAAAGTATTTGTATCAAAGTCATCCTGGCTTCTTGTGCTTGTTTAGAAAAGAATGAGGAAAAAAATTCAAGAGAAGAAATACACGTCAGCGCAGGTAATTAATGACCGGCAGGTTGCCTACACATATAAATTATAAAAAATTTAAAACTCGAAGTGCTCAACGATTTCAAAAAGCCAGGGTACGTCACAGCGTACAAAAATCGGGACCGCACGTCAAAAAATATTTAGTTAAAAAGTGGACTCAGCCCCCACACACACACAGCTCCATCAAACACAAAACCTCCGTGACATTCAGAGGCGCCGCAATACATTCCCGGTCTTAAATTGAATTCGAATGTACAGGAAGCTTTTGCGTCTTCATCAGGCGCAAGGCAATTTTCTTCCACTTTGCACGGTAAATTTGCTTCAAATAAGGAGCCAAGAAATAAACAAGAAATCTCTGGCACATCCATGCAATCTGCGCCATGGCGGCAACGAACAGCCACGCAATCTGAAGCGTTATGTCAGAAAAAATTAATTCCAACTTACTAAATTAAATGTGACCCATAGGTTGCGCAACTGATGTGGCTTAGTAATTTCAGCATCAGTTTTTACGATAAGCGCTCGTAGAACAAACACTCCCACAGTAAAAATACCGGGAAATTGTCAGGAAAATAGGGGAACAATCACTAACTTAGACGGCGTAAAAATACGAATCAGAGCTTCAAGTGAAAAAAAACACATTGAATAGTTTATAGAATATTTATTTAGGAACTAGTTTAAAATATCTGCGAAAACATTAATCTTCGGGTATAAAACGATGACCATGCGAGGATGGTGACCGAAGCTCGAAAGGTAAATCATCTGAAATGGCGATGTGAAAAACTGCTTATCCGACGTTGAATGAAGCTGCTGGCGTGAGCTCGTACGGGACTTGCGCTGCTAGAAGGCATTATGGTGGCAACGCTGTATATAACGGATGACAGCATCAGGAGCGGTAAATGTGCTTCAGGCATCACCGTCTCAATGCAACTCGTGCCGCGCCTGGGAACTCAGAACAGGTTGCAATCAATCGCTTCTAACTTATAAATACGTATTGAAATGTTTCATGCTTCTAACTTATAAATACGTATTGAAATGTTTCATGCTTCTAACTTATAAATACGTATTGAAATGTTTCATGCTTCTAACTTATAAATACGTATTGAAATGTTTCATGCTTCTAACTTATAAATACGTATTGAAATGTTTCATGCTTCTAACTTATAAATACGTATTGAAATGTTTCATGTTTCTAACTTATAAATNGCACGTCTCAATACACTTCATGTCCGAATACACTCAATGGGGCATCATCTCGCTCATGCATCTCAACATCGTGCTGCATAAATTAATGCAGCACGATTTTGTAGCAGCTATTTGGTGCATTATGTAGCCAAGTAACGAGAACTCCTACGGTAAAATACATAATTAGATGCAGAAGAATCTCGTTTCCGTTTTATTTTGTCTTGTTATACAATACAAAATGATTAAGGTATCCGTTTAAACTAATAATGTATCTTCATTCATACATAAAAAAGTATACTGCAAAACCATATTCACAACAGAAATATGTTTAAAAACTTGTATCAGAGATATGACACGATCTATATATTTTTATGAACAGTACTGTAAGAGGAGTCGATCTACACATCTACTTTACCTGATCGCCAATTCGGAGAAAGTTATCGCGAGCCGAATTGAAAATGTCGGAGTTATGGCATATACGATGCGATAAACAAACACAAAATTATGGGGCGCCGAAGTTCACGCATGGACGTTGACATAGAAGGCATCGACAGTAGAAGAGAATTGCAATGATCACGATTCTTCTGATTTTCGTGGTAAAAATGATCCTAAACGTCAGCTTTATATAGGTTAGAATTGTGGAAAGAAGTGCAGGAGAAACGATGTAAGGACAGTGCAAAAAGTTGTCCTAGCTGAGATGACAGAGAGTAAGTAACTGAGTGACAGCAGGACAAAGAAGTCACTATCTGGCGAAAAATGAGATATCGGCTGGTACGAGCCAATTAAAGCTGGCAGCCTAAACAAGAACCAAAGACGAGTCATGTACAAAATAAAAGGAGTAGAAGCATGAGAGTAGATAAATAAGAAGTAAGAGTAAGACAACGATAATAGTCACGCAAACCGAGCGAAGCGAGTGAGACAGAATAAGAAGCGGAGGTAGGCAAGTGCTATGATAAGGAGTATGAGCAAGACAACGACAAGAGTCACGCAAACCGCGTTAGACAGAATAAGAAGCGGTGGAGGTAGGGAAGTGCTATGAGGATGTAGCTCGCGTGCTCACGACAGCACAGCTTCATGATGCATTGCCTCGTTACGGAGTTCAGGGAGGGAAGAGAGCAACACAGCAACAGACGACCACCGCCTCCACCCAAACAATCCTGACCACTGACATTAGGATCCACTACCAGCAGCGACCAAACGACCAGCAGTCCTACAAATTTTCCGTGAATGCACGGGCCTGAAGGTTCCGCATATATTGAGCGCCTAATGAGTCACACTATTTGTAGACCTCGCTGCGACGTTCGTGGAACGTCAACGTGGAACGTGAAAAGATTTCACACGTAGGCAATTTCATTTGATGAAACTGGGTAATTTCAGGCACGACATGTAATGCTCAGCTAGATGGCAGCCAGAAAACCCGATAATTATTGAGTACTGAGAATAGCTGAGCATCGAAGACAAGGCAGGCTTCCGCCCAGCAGCTCATCTCAATGGAATGAAGGCAGAAGCCTATGATAAATCCGGTGAACGTGTTACACTTATTATTTTTTTCCAGCCACCTAATAATTTCCTGCTTAAAACCTTATTACAGATACTCTGAGCATACACGTGCGTTCTATTCAAATCTCTCAGTCGGTACTTTTTGAGCTGACATGCAGATTTTTATTTTGAACAAGGCTTTTTAGTCACAGCTTATATTAGTGGATAGAGAAACTGTGTATATATTTGAGGAGAGATCCACATCGCAAGCCTTTGACGTCGCGAGAGTCCCGAACTTCGATGGAACTTCTCCATGCATTGACATTTTTACAGCTCAGTAACACAGCCAACAAACAATCAACAGAAGTTAGTGTAAGGGCAACGAAGCAGCAGTAAATAGCAGGGAAAAGTACTCTGCACCGTCGCTATTATGGCTGCCCATAATCCAACCACGAGTAATAATGAACTAATTGATCTCGCGCTGCCAGAAATCTTTGCCTGAGGATCATTCGTGATCCTCAACAGTTAACTGCAATTAAGGGTAAACTGTAACGGACCTAGCCCATAATTAATATAAAGAGAATTATAATCTGGTTATGAAATATCCTTCCACGTTAATTTGTCTTTGCTACAAACTTCATGAATCGTAAATTTCATTTGACAAGTCTCACAGTGGATACAGAGACAAATGGATACAGTGGATACAGAAACAACAAATTCGATCACTTTGGTTAGCCCGGATTATGAAAAATAAGAAATCCTATCATAACCATGCACGACTCTTTGTGATTCACAGCAAAGATTTCATTTGATTCACATTTTTTTCTAGACGACGGACTTGATTCTCGAAAGATGCCAAAGATAACACATCAACTTACATCAACTAGAGCAGATCATTCCTTGAGAATGTTCACACAAGCCATCGTTTCTACCGGTGGAAAACATTCATGAACATACAGGTGGGAAGTTTTCTTCTTAGGAAAGGTTTATACATTCTACGAGTAATGATTCTAGAGCATTCCAAGTTCCCAGCGTAGCCTGTGCTATCAAAAGTTTTTCAAGCAAACCTTTAAATTTCAGGGAACCTGTTAAAGATTAGTGGCCGACTGTCACCATTGAATTACTTGAGTATTTAATTATCCAAGTTGAAAGTTTCACAGAAATTTATAATCTTAGCGTCAGTTAGAACTCTAAATTACTCTAACTCTAAATCCGTTCACATTGGAAGCGCAACTAACACTGATTCATTCCCACCTATAGCGGAACGCCAGCCAACGTTCGCAAAACCATTTTTTCGTGGAGTAGTATTCACACCCGCTGGTTTGTTGTTTGCAAACGTCGCAATGAGAGTTCGCAAATGATGCCTGGCCGGTGACTAAAGATAAACTATATGAGGTCAGACTTCATGCGTGTTTTTCCTATTGGAAGAATATCAAAATATTTGTTCAGAGAAATTTTAAGCATGAGAGTTCCCGAATCAGATATTAAAATAAGTAGTGGTGAATGAATAAGTAGTGGTTACTATGATAAAAAGTAAAGGGTATTAATGCAGCTTCAAAATAAACTCCAGGTCGTATGCTCAGTAGGTACTCTGCTATAGAGAGACCAGAAAAATCCAGACGACGGATAGGCCGAAAATCATACTATGATACGGGACTTACAAAATAGCAACAAAAAGGAAGAATAACGCATTTACAGAGAAAAATTAGCTTCAAAATATGGATAGTGAACAAAGAAAAACAAATACAAGAAATACTAATAAAACAAGCCAAATGCATATTACTGTGGACCCAATCAATAATTAGGAAGGCGCTTCACAAGAGCAAAATTTTGTTCTGTTCTAAATGAAGCACACAGAGCGGAAGGGTAAGACAACGAGATCCTCGGGACACAAACCGAAGAGACTTGAGATTCAAGAGGCGCAGTTATTGACATGTTCGTGGAGACGACGGAAGAAGCAGCCTCGTAATCACCAGGCCTGACGACTCGAGCAACTCCAAGACCTTCAACTAATTTCAAGGAAAAAACGAGCTCAGACGATTTTTTTATTCATATCTTGCTATTTTTTTACTCGAAATGACACAAGATGACGAATGGAGACAAAATGAGACATAAAATTATTTCGGAGTTTTAAATTGACTAGCTCGTTTTGCGGCCTGAAGACGGAAGCTCGCAGTTATAGACGCGACCTTTAGAAATCAAGGAAAAAGATTATGAACGATAATATTGAACCGATATAACTCAGTAGCGAGTAAAATTTCTCTAACTCTGAAGCCTACCACCGTAAGAGGATTAGACGCATTAATTTAACTGTAAGAAACGAAAAGTAGCAACTTGCAACATAAAAACCTCATTAGAGGAACTACTCGTATTGATGCAGGAAGGTATGAGTGAGCTTTGCATTAGGAAGGTCTAGCCTGGACAGAGGAACGGCCCAGAAAGAGGACGGCTAGTTTGCTGCTCCAGAAGGTAATTAGCAAGTTAGAGAAGTTTGGGCGAGCGTCGAAATGAGGGAGTCGACGCATTGTGAGCAGTTGGCACGCCCTACACAGATTACCGCTACACAGTCTGCCCAGCATTTGTAGAATACTGCCATGCCAGTGTGTGCTTTGGCTTATGCTAAACTGCTAAAGTCTTCTAACTGGACACGACGAGTGTTTCTGAAAACATAGCGCCGTTAAAACCTCGGTGAATGTTTGAAGATGTTATATAGCGCCATTGATGCCTCGGTGAATGTTTGAAGATGATATGTAGCGCCATTGATGCCTCGGTGAACATTTGTTTACAGCACAACAATGAGGCTAAGGTTTCAGTGTGCATTTGTTTACAGAACAAGAGGCTTCTATAAATTTCAGTGATGATTTGAACAAAGCACTGGAGTCGACGATGTGTAGGTACAGAGCCCTCAAATGAGGCTCTCTCTGATCCTCAATGGCGCATTTCCGCCCACAAGCAAGGAAGTGTGAAAGTGTAAACTTGCTGTCAATAATCCACGATTCCCAGTTCCCTTTTATCGAACTTGATTTCTGTAACGATGCACAGTAGGATTTCAGATATCGCAATCAATGCTTATACTTCTTTAATTGAATTTAGGCCAACATTTCACTACCAAAAGCATCAAATCTCTCCGAAATTTCATGCCAACTATGGTACGTAGTATAATTTCATGTCAACTATAAGTTTAGTTGAACTTTTAGTGTCATAAACAGGTTTCAATTTTGTCGTAATAAATGGAATTAGAGTTCCTGAGGGCAATTGCGTGTCGCATTTTGTTGTTAGTAAACGAAATGTACTCGAGCGTAGGACATTAAATGTCTAAGCTTAGAGACAGACAATGTTGTAAGATAGCCAGCAGGTTATTTCAAATGTAATAGGTATATATTTATTATACGACTTGAATAGCTACGGTTAGTAGCACGTCACATTCTATTAGAAAGAAATTATTGGAGGCGAGAAGAGTCGAGTCCTCGTCCCTGGAGATAATGGACTCTGAGAAATTTCCCGCCAAAATGAGCTTTTGTTTGTTCAGAATTGGATCGATAAATTCGCCCTTCGGCGAGCGCGCACACAACCGCGATATTCTTGCCGGAATGGAGCGCGCATAGCAAGCTAATGAAGGCTACGTACTGTTATCCCTAATTGCAACACTGAGGTAACTTTATTTATACGCATAAATATAGCGGCGATAAACTGATAAAAAATGTAAGGATCCAAGCTTACGGTAGATGATGAGACATCGTAAAAAATTAAATTCGGTTTTTAATAATTTTTTAAAATTTATGATGAAGTAGAAACTCAAAGCAACATTTGCTCATTATTTCATGGTAACCTGCTAGTATAGTAAACAGACTAGGCATTTTTCTCCGCAGGCTCATGAATTATTGAAAAGCTTCAAACTGTTAACAAATAATCATTAAATTTAGCTTCCAAAAATAAAGAAGAAGGTTGAATGGCCTCTTTGAAGACACAACAATTTTTTATCGTTTTGCAAGCGGGGAAACGCCTCGAGGCTTACTGAACACAATCAACACAATTGTGTACACAGGCAAAGACCCATTAAACAGTGCAATTAAAACAAAAATGGCACAAAAATATGGACAATAATAATTAGATAGGAAACGAGAATACATAAGACTACGTTTAAACGCGGCTTACCTAAAAGCAACCTGAAAGGAGTAATTCACAATTTTTTTCCTCTAGAAGAATGTAATTTATGAAGTATTTCTTCTTCTGTGGGTTTACAGAAAAAAAAACGAGAAAAGAGTTAGATTTATTAGAGTTATATATATATATATATTATATAACTCCAACTAATATAGTTAATTTCTGTCGTCTTGAATGAATGAAGGAATAAAACAAGGCTGGACAATTGGTTATGAAAATCTTAATTTAAACTAGCAGTCGACGAGTTCACTTTAAACGGAAATGCCATCTGTAAGGCTGCGACTGTGAACAAAGATGCAAGAAAATAAGACGACGTTCAAGTAGAAGATGACAACAGCTCTGGAGGAACCGTAAGTGCAAGAGACGGACCGATTTGCTTTCGAAAATATCGCTGCCCTTCATTTGGTTGCGATTAAGAGCTGTGTAGCTAAGACTTGCTGTGCTCTAGAGAGGAATGGTGCATCATGTAAACGAATGTAGCAACCAGGGACCGTGATCAATTAACGGCAGGATATGCCGCTATCAGCAGCTGCTTCAGCTGCAGCTACCCGACATGCACAAAGCTTCCTCTCAAGGAAACGCCAGACAACTTCATCCCATGTGAGCCGCGCGTGCACTTTTTCTTTGAAAACTATTAATACAGCAGAATAATATACTATTACGACATTTCAAGCGAGTGTAATATAGCGCTGTTAGCTGCTAATTTCTTGACGTAAAAACATCACAAATCACAAGATCATTCCATACAGGCAGCGAAAGTCCACCAATGACTTGCACTGACATTCTTAACAGCAACGTCTTGGCTTGACTCATCAAAAACGCACACAAATCAGCTTCTCTTGGAAGCCAGCGTGGACCTTGCAAAGCAGAGTGCAGTGAGTGCAGTAAAAATAGAATGCATAAAAGATGAGTCGAGGAACATGTAAGCAGCCACGCTCTGCATCAATGAAAAGCGGAAGTTCTAACTTACAAAACAAGGGAGAAATTTTCTATTGGTGGGGATGTTGTTCCCACCGAATATACGAGTTTGTGGAGTACAGGAGGGTGCAGATGTTCCTAGCTCAATAAAGTTCAGCGACAAACCTACAGTTGCGATCACGAGAAAACAGTCCCGTTTTAATGCAGTGAAAAAAAAACTCTTCAAAATCAGTTTAGGTGGTTTCATCGACAGGGCGTTTCTCAATAAAAGGCCAAAAGGAAAGCATAAACTTTATTAACTATTAACAAGTCGACAGGCACGTCACGTATAACGAAATAAAAATGAGGTTCAAGTGGAATGTGAAAAAGATTTGGCTTGGCTGTAGGCGATGAATCGTGTGTAATAGCGGGAATCGTGTGTTATACACAAAAGCTCTTACGAATGCGAATTTTTTTCTAAAGCACAATTTTACTCAGCAAAATACCGTGCGTATTGAGGAGAGTTGAGTTGGTGCGTTCTCAATTATGGTGATAGAATGAGCTCTCATGTGCGATAAGATGTTGACAGCCTGCTGATATGGACGTTTATTAGCGGCTAGCAAATAGATAAGACATGACAATATTCGCGGCAGTCTGACGACCATGACGGCAAAAAAGATGCTTATCTATCTAATTCCGACAAGAGACTCGTCAACGATTGGGATGCAAATATGAAGATTGTAATCATATGCAATTTTAAGGCAATAATACCAATCAAAAACTATGGAGGCAACAATTTTGCCATATTAGATAATAAGTGATGCAACAGCAGTGCAGCCACCTCATATTGCAGTGATATAGCAATTGTAAACAGTAGCAATTGCAATCCTACAGTGTCGAACACTGTACAGTGCAGCAGCAGTATAGCAGTAGCAGCACTACAGTGCAGCAGCAGTATAGCAGTAGCAGCTTACAGTGCAGCAGCATTGTAGCAGTAGCAGCACTACAGTGCAGCAGCATTGTAGCAGTAGCAGCACTACAGTGCAGCAGCAGTATAGCAGTAGTAGCACTACAGTGCAGCAGCAGTATAGCAGTAGCAGCACTACAGTGCAGCAGCAGTATAGCAGTAGCAGCACTACAGTGCAGCAGCAGTATAGCAACAGCAGCACAAGGAAGATAACAAGGCGGTATTGTGAGAGCTGTCAGCGTGAATCAGAACGTCTTGCTTCACGCACAAGCTCACCACGCAGCTCATCGCGCACACTCTTCATCACGCACAAGCTATCACGCAGCAGCACACCATACGTCAACGAAACTTTGACGGTCGCAATGGACGTCCAGTAACATAAATGTCACTGCAGTATATACGGCAAACTCAGATGAGATAGGAATACATTATATTATATTTATTAATATAACGAAATTTTCCAGAACAATTAGAGACACTTTGTCTCCACGAGGGCACCTGGGTAGCGGGAATCGAAGGCATGGGCAAGTTGTCAGATCTTATGATCAATATTAGTTGAGGGTCAAGCATTTATTTTCAACAGGTCAAGACAACTACGCTATACAATTCAAATATTAAGATTTGTTCCTTGTGGTCACAATACCTATACTTGAAACACGGTTCATCATTCAGGCCTTCGGAGACTAGTTTCATGGGAATCTGTGAGTCATGTCAGCGGAGCGCTTCCTAAGAACCAGAGGACCAAGCATGCGGCACCAAGCACCGAGACTAAGACGTTCCTAATTCGATTTGAAGCTCACTAGGTCATAAGTGATGCTTATATTTGTTCCTACCAATCATCTCATTTCATAACACATTTGTGCTCGCCAAGATGTGGAAACTTTATTATATAAATAAACATTAAATAGTAAATTTCCCACTCATGCAAGACTGACTCTACCTCGTTTAGCAGAGGCGACGCCAACAGCCAGACAAGGCGACGCAGGTCAGGTATAGAGCGCATGGAGAAACAGACACGCCCACGCCGACACCACAACACGCTGTGCATGAGGTCAGGTGACGACGTCAGGTGCAGACATCATGTCAGCGCCATGACTGCAAGGCAGCGTGCCTGACACTTGGGGTCACGTCATAAGTACGGTATGGACATCATGTCAGCGCCATTACTGTGAGGCAGCAGATCAATAAAATCCTATTCAGAAACTAGCATCGCTGTTTGCTATACTATTTCTCAGTAGCATGCACTGTTTCTTAGAAGGCCTTGAGATAAACTTGAAGTACTACTTTCATAGCTGAATCCATGAGCAACGGCAAGCGGTTCATAAGGACACGCGATTTTCTAGAAAACGAGTTAATCGAAACATCGAAGACCTCAGGTTCATGAGCATATAACAGAATCGTGTTTACATCAATGCTCTATTTTCACAATTTCAAGTAGTAGTATGATGGTTTGCTAGCGTTTCGGCTATCAAGCTATTTTCGTGCCGGAGGTCAAAATATAACATCGCTATCGAGGCGGAAGGTCTCAATTATTCAAAATCTCAAATTAATCATCACCCACAAGGGGCGGAAGGTCTCAGATGTCCAACTCGCCGAAGCTGGCTCGAAAGAAGCAGCGTTAGCATCTCAAAGAGTCGAAGTGACAAGGAGGGACAGGAGAAAAGCAACAGAAACGAAGACACTCGAGCAAGAGATCGCTTACACGGGACGTCGGCCGCCCGCAGGAGAGAGACATGCAGAGAAGGGAAATGTAAGGAATCATACCTACATAATAACTTAATGTAAGGAATCCTGCCTTCATAACAACTTCATAATAACATAATAATAACAAGTTACAAACTCCACAAATGAAGCCCGCAGTGAGACACCGCGAGCTCTGTGGTAGAGCACTTGGGAACTATGCTCCTATGAACGCAAAATCCCATATAGGACTTTTGACAAGCACAGATACACGTCAGAAGTCCGTCTTGAGGTGTTTCACATATAAAAACGCTCACATGACTCAAGTAATCAGGAACAATTTGAAGGCATAACTCGAAACACAATCGCAGTTCGTTACAGGGTCAGCCAAGCCTACCGTCTCCAGCAAACCAGAGACCTTCCTAGTGAAGACAGTCAAGACACTATGCTAGTAAAAGCGTTCGCAACGCGATCGCTTCGGAAAGATCTAATCCAGAGTAGCGTACGTACTACATAACATCAGCACGCTCAAAAAAATGTTTGAATTTTTTTCAAAGCAAGAGATATGATCTGCAGCAAAAATACGCGCTTTTTCAGTAGTGTATGGTTGCACTGTAATAGAAATTATATTGAATGCTCAGTTATGTTCTTCATATGTTTTCAGGCTGGGGTGAAACATTCCGAAAAGGAAATCAGCAACACTTTTTCGGCAGCGAACAGCAAGCCACGTCAAGACACCGTAAGTCTATAGACGAGTGATCGCTCCAAGTGTACGAGTTGTCTAAAGACGCATCAATTTTGACCTAAGCCTTTCGTAATGCACGAACAGGAACAGACTTAGGCGATACGACTAGGACGCGGCACGGCAAATCCTGTCAATGGATGCGTGATCGTGATGGAACATTTTATTAGATCTCGCAGGGAGCCGTGAATAACAATACCTCAATATAAATTAAAGACTGCCACTCAATATATTTAAATATATGAAAAAATCAAAAAAATCAAATAAATCGAAAAAATCAAATAAATCGTGATTTTTTTATAAAAAAATCAAGTGATTTAATCACTTGATTTAATCATTTTGATTTAATCATTGCCAACCCTGCAGAGTAGCACGGTAAGACTCAACTCAGCCATTCCAGTGTTAATTCAGCTATCAAAAAATTTCGTCCAAAACAACATTATAAGACGATGCCGCCCAGGATTACAGATTAAACACAATGATTATTGTCCATTAGTGTTCTATCGTGAATACTCATAACAATCGATAAAAACGCATATAATATCACCATTTTTGGACTGACAACGAATCATATAGTTCAGTCATTCACCCAGAGATAAATTCATTCCTGTGAATACTTATATTATTCCTAATTAGAATCAAGAGGCCATGCATTCAAGTTTAAATAAATAAAGTTGATCTTAAGTTTTGAAGCTCGCAATTGAATATTTCTTAAATACCTAAGCCGGGGTTAAATAACGCAAAATTCACTAACTACTGAGAGGATGATTTTATATTAGACATTAAACTGCGTTTCTATTAGTCAGTGTAGGCAGAGTTTTACAATTAGCTTTGTGTTAACCGCCACTAAAATCTCAGCAGGAGCAATAATTACTTTAGAGCTCAGCAGTACAATTGCAATTAACTAAAGTCTACGTATCGTCTACGCATTTTTTTCGACCAATGATTTTCTTTCACTGTCATCGTTACTTGATGTCATATTTAAACGCTTCAGCAACGTACTTTAAAAAAAAATAAAGCATATAGATGGCTTCGACAACCAATACAACTTCTTTATTCCCATCCGTCAAATTTTTCTTATAAAAAAAAATACCATCAAATTCTACACCCAAGTCCGAATCATACCGAAGTGCCGAATAATCGACAAAATTGAGAACATCCAAATTCTCATCCAAGAACATTACTAACCAAGTGTTTCAAGTCCCAGTTATCAACAAGTGCCACTCTACGAACCAGTTTATCCTCGTCCAAGTCAACATTGGAGGCGCTATTCTCTCGCTCGTTCATACGCCGTCCCCCGCAGTCTCGCTGATTGAAGCGAACGCCGAGCGCGCGAGCCTCGGCGTCGCGCGCTGTAGCGCCGCCAGACGCCGCTGATCAATATGACCGGCCACGCACACACACACACACGTACACACGTACACACAGATGCACACACACCTGATAACACGCTGCTCCTGCACCACACACACCTGATAACACGCTGCTACTGCACCACACACACCTGATAACACGCTGCTACTGCNCCAGCACCACACATACCTGAGTACACGCTGCTCCAGCACCACACACACCTGAGTACACGCTGCTCCTGCACCACACACACCTGAGTACACGCTGCTCCAGCACCACACATACCTGAGTACACGCTGCTCCTGCACCACACACCCCTGAGCAGCATATCCCGCACCACACACACACTCACACTAGCAACACGCGCGCCCACACACTTCGTGTGGCGCGTGTTCACTTCCCCTAGAACACACTTCGTCCTAGTGAATGCCAGGCATTGCATAGATAAAACACACAAGGAAATACTGCATTAGGAACTACAAAATGAATTCACTGCTTAATAATTCAACAAAAAATGCAGTGTCGCTTCGCTTTCGTCTACAAAATATGATATTCGTCGTCAAAGTGAAGAGGCCAAGTTTTCCTTAGCCCAGGAATTTTGCGCACCGTCTCAGAAAATCCTTGCAGGGCCAAAGCAGTTCATCACTCTATAGAATATTACTGACAGCTAATACAAGGGATGCTAAAATGAGATTATATCGATTGGCTACAAGAAATTGTACACCTAGTGCTCAGCAAGGATTTTATGGAGCTCAGGGTAGGTGAGATAAACCATTGTTCAATATATCAAATTGGGGCACCTAAAGCAACAACAATGATCCCAGAAGCCTAAACAAATTACAGAAGCGGCGTTTTTTTCTAATGCATTGAATGGTTGAACGTTAAACGTCATGATCAACATTGGACTCCACCCATCAACGTTCAGCAGAAAAACATTTACCAAGTATAACAATAATACAAGAATTAGAAATACTTGCTTTGGAAATACTTTGGAAATAAATACACAGAAATACTTGCTTTGGATTTAACATCGGTCTAAAACGATGTAATCAAATTTATTCTCTTCTTATTTTCAAAATACCAGCCGAATAAAACGCATAAGATAATATATTATATATACGCAGTAAACTTACTGGAGTACAATAACCTTCGAATATTTCGATGGTTAAAAAGAAAGTTCCCTGACTATGCAATTTTATTGTTTGGAAAAAAAATTATAGCAGAAGTTTTTATTTCTTCAGTGATCGATTTTGTAAATTGGCACAGACAAATTAATAATTTAATAATATTACTTTCTAACAGTTCAGCAATTTCCAAGCCATCCATCATATGCAGCCATTATAACGGCACTCATTTGATGAGTGCCTCCAAAATCTAGACGAAAATATTTTCCTAATTACGATAGATTCAAACTAACTAGGTAGCTTCGTTTTTTAAAACTACCCAACCTAACCTATTTGAGCACCTAACTAGGTTAAAAAAATCATCGGTGTTTAAGTAAAGACCGAAAACGAAAACTTATGCAAAATCACAAACAATAAGGCCAATGAAGAGTGTTTCATAACATGTTACTTACAACTGCAAAAGTCTATAACATCGTAAAATGAAGTTTCCTCGAGGCCGTTCTTCCTCTGTACATGGCGGTACATTGGATGAGCCGAGCAAGCGGCGAGCAAGCGGGCAAAATGAAGCGAGGTCAGCGGCCGGAGTTTCTTCAGACGTCGGAGTAAATCGATCATGAGATCCGGTGCTGAAATGCCAGCACACAGTGTACAGTGTACACTGCTCTGCACTACAAGGTGCAGTAGTTCTGCTCCATAGCTACAACCGCATCTAGTACGGCACAAATGAGAACAAGAAGGCAACATAGGTGTGTGTGTGCTCACGCGTACAGGTCGAAGTGTCAACATGGATTTAGAAGGTAAAAAAAATGCTAGGAAAATTCCTCCATATTTTCACTGATAGGGGTTCGAATGCAAGCTCTCTTATCCCTTCAAAAATAATAGAGAAAAGCAATTTCAAAGTATAACTTTCCACCTCCGGTGCTGGAGATTTTGAAATCACTATATTCTTGAAAGAAAAACTCGTATGAATAACGTTCATAGTTCTTATTTTTTCTGAATTGCAGTAGACATTTAGGTGTTTTTATCACTTCTGTTAACCAGTATAGTCGTCCAATTGAACTACGATGCCTATAAGTTTAAATTGATCATGGAGCTTCTTCCCAAAACGTTTTCAAGGAAGATATTATAAAGTTACTTTCGCTTTTAAATTTCGTCTTGATTTGAGATTTAACCAATTAAAATTTTGTGTACAACAGATACGGAAATAATATTAATGAGAAACTGTAAAATTCTGGCTATTCTAACACTAATTCGTACACTAGTCACGTACAATTACGTTGTCCACCCAGCGCCCGTCATTAAATTGCTCTCAAAGAATGGCAGGCATAAAGAAAAGCATTTGAAAATGACAGGAGCTTTCGGTAGGCGTGAGGCGTCACATTGCAAACAGCTTTGTTTGCTAGGCCGGCCTCGCCACCAGCATAATTTGGGCCGTGCTTAGCACAAACCTCGTATAACGTCTAGACTTAACGTCGCTACAATAAAATCTCGACATTGAATACAGGGATAACAACTTAGGCGTCAAGTTATCTCTGAAATATATGTCAAGCTTAAAATGTTCTCACAATCGCACGCGCCGGTTAGAAGTTCAACACACAAGACAATGTAAATGATACGAATGTTACTTAGTTTTCAAATTGGTGCGAAAAAGTACATAATTACTTCAGGACTTCAGATATAAGTGGGAACCTGAAAATCTTGCATTCTATCGGAATGTCCTTGCATGAAAATCGGACATAGCCACGAAATCAGCAGGTTTGATGCTCACAAAACACATGTACTACTGGCGATAAATAATTGCTATTTTAGCAGTGTTCAACAGCAACCCAACAGTTGCAACTGCGACGCAACAGCAACAGCGGCAGCGACGCAACATCAACAGTGGCAGCGACGCAACATCAACAGTGGCAGCGACGCAACATCAACAGTGGCAGCGACGCAACATCAACAGTGGCAGCGACGCAACATCAACAGCGGCAGCGACGCAACATCAGCGGTAGAAACGGAACAGCAACAACGGCAACGCAGCAACAACAGCAACAGCAACACCACCAGCACCACCACCAACAGCAACAGCAGCAGCAGCAGCGGCAGCAGCAACGGCAGCAGCAGCGGCAACAGCAGCAGCGGCGGCAGCAGCAGCAGCGGCAACAGCAGCAGCGGCGGCAGCAACAACGGCGGAAGCATCGCGAGCAGCAGCAACGGCAGCAGCGACAGCAGCTAGCAGCAGCAATGGCATCAGAAGCAGCAGCGGCACAGGGGTTGCCAGGAGTAGACATGGCAGACTCATACTTTTCTCGCGTGTACCGCCAACACGCAACCTCAGCAACGCCACCCAGCCGCCACGAGCAGGTCCAGTAAGTCAGACTTCGCCTTCCTCCAAAGCAGAGTTATTTTTTTTGCCGGCTCTCCACGGTGGGTCCACAACTGTGCAGTTACTTATCATTAAAAGCAAGTTCACGCAACATAAAATTATGAAAATCGAGCGCAGCGAGAGTAAACTAGTGAGTATCGATATCGCTTGCATTACGACAGGTATTATGCAAAACGGTGAATAATGCCTGGACAATTTTTTTGCGTAAATGGTGCTTACCTCCAAAAACAGCTTCCCATCTTCAGCGCGCAAGTGAACTTAAGTTTGTAAAAACTAATACTGGGCAACATTAATTACCAATCCCAATTAAGGTGCTCATAGCCATGTGCTCTGTGATAAGAATGCGCACCAGTTAATCACTTGCTATAATGCGCACAGTAACTCCTAATTCAGGCAGCTGGAACATGAGGGACCCCCTCGCCCTCACTCTTTGTAATGTGTGGGGGGGGGGGGAGTAGAAATGTCACGCACGCTCCCGTTACGGGAATCGATGAAGTCAATTCCAGCCATGAACTTGGTTCTAGTGATCGACGGAGAATTCCTGCTTCATACACACCGAAGCATGTCGGTACAAGTATTTTAACCCACACTGAATTTTGTATTAAAAACTATCATTTAAGCATATAACAATTTTTAGGCGAATGGAGGAGCTAGTATAAATGCACTCGTACTCAAGATTTCATCGAAAGAATCATTCATTGCCGTGTTTCAATCTACGTGGACTATATATATGTATTTGACTCCTCGGACTATCAAATTGATACATCGTTCACAAAATTAGGCAGAGCACGTTTGTTTAACAACAAACGCTCGGCTAAAGCAAGCGGCCGTAATCCTGCCAAGCTAATACGACATTAAGGTTCTGGAAATAGTCGATACGCCGCTGGCAGACAGGGGTTACCGGGAACCACCATCAAAAGTTGGAACCATTCCAGAGTTGGAATGATTCCAGGGTTGGAACAATTATGTCTAGAAGCCTGGCTAAAATCAAAGCATAAAAGAACGTTAATTATAATGCGTTTCATTAACTAATTCAACGCATATTTCCGGGACTCTACTACATGGAAGAAAATGTTCACACGTAATTTTACAATCGGTGGCCTCGGAAGCTAACATAATATGGAAAATGAAAACAGAATTTTTATTTGCACTAAAATGGACCTCAAATATTCCAGTCCCGATGTGGATCATCTTAGAATCACGCCCAGAACTTAGAATGCAAGCGCCAAGCCACGACCGCTCGCTTACATGAATATTTAATGTTTCATGTCGCTTCGCTTGTACTTGGGAGAATTTGATGTCATCTGATCGCACGGACTCCATTCCCAAGATATAAAAACACCTGGATACATTTTTGTAAAAACCTTGAATAATCTCTTAAAATATTAAATTGGTTCGAAGTAAAAAAAGGTGCAGTTGTTTCATTTCAAAAAGAATAATTCCAAAACCCTTATACGGGCAAAATAGCCGAGAGTTCGAACGTGATCGTCGTCCAGAGAAATGCAGCAGCTACGAGCGAGTTTGTTGGGGAATTTCGTGATGCTGTTTTTTTTTGAAAAACAGTTAAGGGAATCGAGCAGCAAACCCGAGAGGCTGCAACGCAGTATAAAATAAAATACGAAAGGTGATTTGCCCAGTTTAGGCATTTTTTCAACATCCATTAGCCTTATTTGAGATAATTTTCAAACTTGAAAATTCAATGATTTTATTCAATGAAAAACCAATGATTTTCTTCTCCTAAAAAGCTTCAAAGAAAAATCTTATTTCCTTTGAAAGAAAGCTCCTTATAATAAAATGTACTTTGGAAAATTAAACTCCAACGATAACTGCGTCATAGCTAAAATTCAATTACAATACCGTTGGTTGTGAATGCTGACTTTTCCATCGATCTCTGCCACGTCTAGTGAATATTATGTCTCAATTACGGATGATCTAATCTTAGAGTATAACAATAATTAATAGAATGAGACACTTGGGATTTTTTTTACGAGACGCTGGACAAAATGGTAAAACCCAATATTCAAGGCGCATTTTCTGTACTCTTTCAACAAAATTTAAAGAATAAAATATTGAAATTTCTCGCTGCCACCATTAGAACTGAATGAGAACCTGGAAATATCAACGACATTGGTCCTCAGCAGCCGGAATATTTTCGGCTCCGGGAAAATATAACATCAAGATACTGCATGGAGCACAGCGACATCGCAGCCCTGGAGACTGCGTGGCTGTAAAGCAGTAAATACGATAATTGAACCTGACCTCGCTGGCAAGGTCATGTTCAAGCAACAAAGCCTGTTTGTTTCAAATATCAGATATTTACCTGCATTAATAATAGTTTTCTTACAGCTTTTAATGAAATCATATTTTTTCTGTAGATATAAATTCAAAATCTTACATTGGACATTAGCGCAGACGGACCGGACAATTGAAGGGCTTCAAATCCATAGAAGTTGACCAGGCACTGATAATCAATTGGCATAGAAAAGTAGTCGTGCTTAAAATGCAGTAGAATCAAAAAGGTTTAAATTATTCAAGAAGATTTCGTTGCGAGGCTTGCACACAGAGATGCTCCGAAAGACGCATTCAGGGCCTCGGTTTGCGAGACACCAACAAATGATTCTTATTAACGTCGGCATGTCTCCAGCATCATTTCAAGGATCATTGCGAAGATCACGCCCGGGACCACGGCAAAGATCACTGCTTGCATCACTGCCAGGATCACTGACAGGATCACTGTCAGGATCACTGTCAATATCACTGCCAGGATCACTGTCAGGATCACTGCCAGGATCACTGCCAGGATCACTGACAGGATCACTGTCAGGATCACTGTCAGGATCACTGCCAGGATCACTGACAGGATCACTGTCAGGATCACTGTATCACTGCCAGGATCACTGCCAGAATCACTGCCAGGATCACTGCCAGGATCCCTGCCAGGATCCCTGCCAGGATCACTGCCAGGATCACTGCCAGGATCACTGCCAGAATAAAGTGCACACGACAGTACGCCCACAGGGTCATTCTGGCTGCAAAGTCTCAGGATGGAAGCCATAGTTCCTTCCAAGTGTAGTTAACTCGTAATATTCTTCGGTAGTCTTTATTTACCAAGGAGAAACTAGGAAATAAAGTAAATTATCGTCGAAATTGCCTATTCAATACAATTGAAAACGTAGGGATTTTTTGGAAGAAATAATTTGGGGAAAAATAAGGAAAATTGAACTTGAACGAGGATTGATTCGCAAAAGAGGGCAATTATTGTGCAGTATATACATAGGGCTTAAAGGGCAGATATGTTCAGACATTTCCCAGGTACCCTATAAAAATGAACAAGTCTTCCTCTCCAAATAATGAAACTATAACGTAGCACTGATACATCCTTGTGTCGAGCCAAACTATGACAGTATGGCCAGCAAAAAGTGTATCATTATAGAGACAAAGCATCCTCATATCTCTGAGTGTACCCAGCACCCCGGACCAAAATTGCGGTCGCAGATAAGGCGCGTCGTATCCGTGATACGCGAGGTCACACATGCCACCACTCCCTCCACCAGAGAAAATGCAACATAAAATGACTTTAGTGACCTCTTCAAGATTAGTAGGATAAGGGGAGCAATTTCGGGGCGAAACAGATCTTAGCTGGATTAGTGAACGTCATGGTATTCTAGAAGCTTGCTATAAAACAAATATTTTTCAGTTCGGGAAAGTTAGGCAGAAGCTATTCCTCATGCTATTTTGGTTCAAGGCCAAATTTTCAATTTATAAAAAAGCAACGACGGAATTTTATTTATAGACAGTACCAGTGGTCTGTCCAACGTAAACAAACTCAATGCTGCATGTGCTTAACTACAGACAAAACGCAAGTGGGGAAAACGAAGCATAACAATTTCTGTTTACCTCCTAAAATTCTGGCTTTAGTTCAGGGTTGGCATCCGCAAGCCGAGATACTCAAACGTTAGGAGTAGAGTCCGCAGACTTGGTACAACAAGTTCCTCAATAACTGTAATATCTCAATGTCAGCTCCTATCTTCTCATCCTCTTTTGAACATTGTGAAAAATTATATATCAACGTTGCTTCCATTGAGCATACTTAATAATCTAAAAGGTCTTAATTTAGTGAATAATGCGAAAGATCTTAAGCTGCAAGCTAAATTGTCGTTAACCTCAATGAGGCCGCTTCAACCAGGCGCCGTGCGTGAAGGAATAAAACAGCCAAAGGAGATGAAATAATAAATAATTTCTAGAACAATAATGATTGATAATGACACAATAATCGATTTGAAAACTCACCTGGTATAACACTAGAGTCGAGCACTTAACTTCTTGCTAATTTATATTTCACTTACACGTCCTACGGAAATATTCGTATGATCACTAAAATATCACTTGTCCAACAATAGCTAAGTTATTGTACAAATATTTGGTGTCGACATTTAGTTTCTCCTAATTTAACTTTCTCGAATAACCGGCGAGTTGGTTTGAATTATTATGGCTACTAAAAAATATTAAGATTAATAAATAATAACCCAAACAATTTCTTCCGTTCCTTGACTGATCTTACAAAACTTTGATAATTTCATGATATTTACCGGCATTACTTGATGCCTATTGCTTGCTAACTAAATTCAAACGTAACTCAACAGAAAAGCATTGATTTGATAGACGCTTACGATAGACCGAACAGCTGTGATGAGGTCATTCGTCCTCCAACAATTGTAAATGAGCATATCGAAAATAAAATATAAACAGATGTAAATATAGCGTGAAAAAACTAGTAGTGGGTGTAATATTCTCCCTGATTCGATGGATATAACAAGTACGGTTATTTATGTCATTATATTTATTCGTTTGTCTTTTATGATATCTGACCAATGGAAGTTTACGTTAAATATTGCACTGAGACCTCAGTATTAATCGAAACAAATAGTATACTCAATTAGAATTAGTAAATAATAATAATAAAGCGGACCAACAACTGGCGATCACACGTCACGAGTCGTGTGGGAGACGCTGGCATGTGAGGGCTCGCTCCTAAAGTTGGCTTCCGGCGCTCACTGCCTATACTACATTGTCTCCATCTTACAACATCAATTCATTCCAAACTTTTTACAGTAATTAAAGTTTAAAAATGTATGAATTGTTTATACTTTAGTAATTTCAATAAGAAAATGCTTTAGTAAAAAACGCGCTCTGAAACATAACCTCACTCTCCAAGCTTCCAGTGAACACTGAGTAGGCATACACGGCTGCCGCTGACCTGAGATGGCTGAGTGGCTGACGAAACATGGCAGGAATGGCGTATCAGGTGGCAGAAATAATAAGTTTAATACATTTAATATGAGGAGCAGAACTGTGACCAGCGAAGCATAATACGATTTGCTAATGTTAAACAGTCCGCTGAAGTTAAACAATAAGTAGAATGGTGCTAAAATTCAATAATACGTAAAATGTAGCGGTTTGTGCTACGTTTTTGTTGAATGAACTATATTCTTCATAATTGTAAACAATATGAAAAAATTTATATAAATGATAATATTTAGGCAAGAGTGAAGTGATGAACGCCAAAGGCCCTAACGGCTAGTGGGGCCCTACAGGATTTCTTGTAGCAATTATTTAATAACAGACCAAAGATTCGACAAGTACTAATACTCTCTTGTGGAAAATTGTTAATACTGCTCATGGTAATAATGATTATTCTGGCAAATTTGTACATCGTAAAGAGCGAAGTTAGTGAGTCAGGATGATAGTCAACCCGAAGTGATGACTTTACGAGGGGATCCATTGCAAAGCGCATTCCATCGGGCATCGCAGGGCGCATTACGCATTTCTCGTTGCTCTGATGATTTCTTTACCGATCGTTGACTAATCTTTAATGTTATCTTAGCATTAAATTGCAAACGTTATTGATGGTTACGGCTTAATAGAAGACTTTTATAAAATGGAAGTTTAATCATTTGAATATTGATTACTGGACGTTTTATTTACATAGTGGTAATATTTTTTATAAAAACGCAACATATTAGCCAGTGTATTCTTCGATGTCAGTCGAATTTTCTATGCATGCGAATACCGCTAAAATTTCCTGCAAATATATGATATTTGCACGAATATAATCAGTTGACTTCTTGACCGCATTTGTACGGATCAATAGACTATTAAGTGTTATTATTTGTTAATAAAAGCAAAAGGCAGAAAATGGCGTCTTTGATCATAATACTAAATTAAATATTCGAGATTTCAATTCTTTCGTTCAGGGGAAGCATAAAGGGGCACAATCTGTAAGGATCGTGTTCATAGAATGCCTGAACGCCTAAAAATTACCCGAAAAGTCGCATTTATCGAAGTAATCTGTTGAATTAAATGCGTTTGATCTATGGAGAGTCTGAGTGTGCATTTCGTTCCAAGATTATTCACGGAAAAGCACGTAAGCTGTGGAGAATAAGGCGGTTATTGCCATTGCTCTCTGTGAGGCCACGAGCTGGGGAGTTACTGGTAGCTATGGGGAGCAGCTCGAGCGTTGGGGGACCAAAGTTAGGTTGCGTTGGGGGACCAAAGTTAGGCAGCGTTGGGGGACCAAAGTTAGGCAGCGTTGGGGGACCAAAGTTAGGCAGCGTTGGGGGACCAAAGTTTGGGGGACCAAAGTTAGGCAGCGTTGGGGGACAAAAGTTAGGCAGCGTTGGGGGACCAAAGTTAGGCAGAGTTGGGGGAGTAAATATATAGGTAGCGTGGCGCTGCTACAGAAGGGAGAGAGCCGTGGCAGAGCCTGAGTAGGAAAAACTACCATCGCGTTGATAGCAGCAGTTATCTGTACAGATAATTTTACGTCCAAACTAAACGCTCCATGGAGTGAACGTGCTCTGAATCCTAGCAGTTAGATTACCACGTTACGCGTTATATGGAGTTGGATCATCACGCGCCACGTTAGATTAAATTCCAACTAACCATTACCGATAGATATAATAAATATAAAGGGTCACTAGATTTAATTTTGTCTCTGTAAATAGTGAAAGCAGTCGTTAGGTTGATGATTAAAAAACTTTCATCGATAGAAGCCATAAAAATAGCCTCCAAATAGGGCTATAAATTGACACAGTTTCAATTATATCATTGCGATTAAAATTGAGCCTACACGAGAAAAATGTATTTGAAAATCTGGAAACGGAAAACTTCGGATACAACTTTGCTCTTTGCTTACCAAATTAATAGTTACAATAGAACCCCGGAACTTTTTCTTCGATGCAAACCATCTCGATTTATTATATTAAATTTGAGATAGCTAGCGGAGTAGCACTGACAATATTTATCATGAGCTACATGAAAATTATTCATGGATTGACGTCGGGACGCATAACAGCAAGTGAATAATTCAGGTAGAGTGAGACAAACTCATTTGAACTGAACGAGTTGAGCACATAAATTTTCAAAAAGACGAGTAATGGAAATATTCCCCTTAATGACCACATAATGTATATGATGACTTGCAGCTTTGATGTTTACTTTGACATAATTTTTGGCAAGATGAGCTTTACACGCATGAGTGCCCGTCACACGCGCCCATGAAACGCACCACCATCGCATGTCTAGCGCGTGCTAGACATGCATGGCTCATAAGCCTGGCAAGGCTCATAAGCCTGGCAAGGCTCATAAGCCTGGCAAGGCTCATAAGTCTGGCAAGGCTCATAAGTCTGGCAAGGCTCATAAGCCTGGCAAGGCTCATAAGCCTGGTAAGGCTCATAAGCCTGGCAAGGCTCATAAGCCTGGCAAGGCTCATAAGTCTGGCAAGGCTCATAAGTCCGGCAGCTGCCATCATTCATCATTAATGGCGTTTAAAACGAATCCTGTGGCCGGCGGCGCGTACGTCGCGTTTCAGAAGTTCAGAGAGAATAAATGAAGAACCAAATGCTAACCTCGTAGGCAAGAGGGGAGAATTTAATCTAGAAAAAGAGACGAGAGGGAAGAAGAGCAAGGGTATCGAGGACTTCGTTGCCATGGCGACAACGAGCAAAACAATGGCGCGTCCAAGTTACGTATAAGCGGATAAGTCACGAGATTCTTTACCGTGTTGCGTGAACGCGAGCATATCACAGCAGGTGTTATAACTTTTTAGCATAAATAAGCGCAGGAAAACATTAATTACTCCTTCCAAATATCACGATCGAAAATAAAATAGAAAAACTAATATCAGCGGCACTTCGGCAAGTAAGAATTGTTAACTTGATATCCAGCCTTTCCTTCCATTGACACATTTAAAGGCTTAAAAAACTGATAAAAGTGGTTTCGGGTAAATACAATGGCAGAACATGTATGTACATGAGAAGGTCGACGGATCTGCGCTGCTTTTAATAACTCTTCGTTGCTTCAGTTTAAAATTAAGAATAGTTAAATAACGCGGCCTGCATATGGCGTAATCCAGGGATCGATGAAATCTATGACGTCATGTCTGATCACTGATCAGTGAGCGACTAACCTTGATCAGTTAATAAGTTATTACTTTTAAAATATTTTTTTCGGCGATATATTCCTTACTGAGTGACATAGGTAGAGAAATGGTTTAAATTTAGAGATTGCAAAACATATCACAAACAGTGTGTTCGCAATATTTTACGTCAGATTTGGTCGGATAGAAGTTTCGGTATTCCTACACGCATGACATAGCAGCGCTGGTCGGGACACCACGGGACACGCATGACATAGCAGCGCTGGTCGGGACACCACGGGACACGCATGACTAGCAGCGCTGGTCGGGACACCACGGGACACGCATGACTAGCAGCGCTGGTCGGGACACCGCGGGACACGCATGACTAGCAGCGCTGGTCGGGACACCACGGGACACGCATGACTAGCAGTGCTGGTCGGGACAACGCGGGACACGCATGACTAGCAGTGCTGGTCGGGACAATAGTCTCCGTTATAAGTGGTCGGTGCAAACATGCATGCATAATCAAACTTCGAGCTTTTAATAATTAATAGTAATTCGCGTTTTTCAGCAAGATAAGAAGAGCTGCAATCGTACAATGGATGGTCGACTGCTGATGAGAAGCTCACCGAGAAAATCTGCATGCAGCAGGCTGGATTGACGTCACGTCTGCATTGTACGCTAATGCATCTCGTTGGATAGAAAATAAAGTAACGAAATATTCAAAACGGCGTGACCTCTGAACAGCCAGCGTTGAACTGTCGCATGTGTTACATCGCTCTTATATAACTAGTTTCGGTTACGGGCTGATACCAATTAATTCTAATGATACTAATGAATATATCTCATGCATGATTATTGTTAAAGGTCCATAAGGAAAGATGTTACGAACGCAAAACAAATGTAGCAAATATTGTGGTGCCTCTGCGTATGAACTTCTCTACCATTGTCTAACCTACTAATTATTCATTCCGAAAATCAACAAAGTTCGCATGTAGAAGCAATATAAGAAAATTAAAACTGGACTATGAAATAAAATGCGCAATAAGAAGGTACAAAAAACCGCAATAGGTGCAAACTCCACAAAAACGAGGATGAAATGGCAAAATCAGCGAAGAGAAAGAGAAATAAAGTCATCATGCAGGAGAAACCGAAAATGTGTAGCAAGGACGAGAGAAGACTATTCGTATTCCAGGGCGATCTTTGCTCTGGATGTAGACGATTCGTCGTCTGTTAGTGAACACGTGGATCGTAACTCAAATTGTTCGTACGAGCAGACGCTCGCAAATGGACATTCGACTATATGTGTAAAATACGATTTGAAAAAATTCATCACGAAATCACTGTATTGTGCGACGCGTGGAAACTCGATGGGGCAACGCTCCATGGCTTGCTGGTGGCGCCAACTAATGATGAAACGCATAATCAAGTTATGCATAAATGAATTAATTTGATGCCCAATTTAATACTGAACTGACGTAATTATTCAATGCTGACCAACAATTACGTCAGATCTGAGGTATTAAGGGACCTGGAGATCAATTATTACAGAAATAACCGGCACACACTTGAATTACAATTAATGGGGAGTCAAATATCATTAGCAAGCACTTTATGCGCGATTGCAAGTCGCCTATATACAGTAGCAAGAAAATTATGCATACGGAAAAAATTCTACTGCTAACACGAGACTAATAATATTACAGAAAATATAAAACATTTAGGCTTAACACCCCGAGCTTTGCTGGCGGACGCAGTCAGCTACGTACGAGGTGGGAGAGTCGAGCTCAAAAATGCGTATGAAGTGTTAATTAAAATAACATTGTGCTATCATACAAAGAAAAGAAGTTCAAATAGACTTATGGAAGTGTTCTTAGCACTGGAAGGAGGCTCAACTTTCGGAAGAGAAGATAAACTTTTCTTACCACTAGCAGAAGAATTAACTTCCTGATGAGAAGACACGGAGTCAAATCCACAGATTTTTTCTCCTCTCCGCTGACGCTCAGATGAATGAGAACCAGAATGCGTATTCTTAGAACTTTCCTCGTTGAGTATCGCAGTCTGTCTTACTGAATCACGTTCAGTCAGTAAGATAAGAGATTCGTCTGGATTCAACGATGATGAATTACCCGTATTTGTTATATGATGTCCATTATCAACGTGAGGCTCCCAAGGCGTAGGAAACTGCGGCAGATTCGAGTAACTGCCCCCGTCTAACTTCGGCTCCTGACAAGACTCCTGGCAATAACTCGGGAAATCTTTCTCGAGTTGCCCAGAATGCAGAGCAGAAGCGGAGGCGTTTGGGAGATTTATTTCTTCGCAGCCGTTGTGGTCCGAGTTGCTAGGAAAATCGCTTTGCAGCGTATCGGAAGAAAGATGCTGCATCAGGTTTTGGGCTTCATTTTTGTTAAGCATTTCGTTTGGAGCCTCCTCAATTGAAGAAAGATTTCCAGATGAAGAATCCTCATTTTCGCTGTCATCGAAACCGGAAGCAGCTAACAAGTTAGCATCTACACCTGATCCGCCGTCAAGTGACGCCAACTCTGACCTAACTTCACCTACTGAGGAACTACCAGGGTTGGAAGGACTAAGTAAGGATGAACTATCCTCTGAGATGTGGAGTATGTCGGTCAGAAATGAGGGGTTGTGTTCGGTGTGCGCGATTAGCAAGGGTTGCAACTTGTCGTCGGCTTCGTCCAGTTGGTCCAGGTGCATCAGTTGCTCACGTTTCAGTTGTTCCAGTTGGTCCAGTCGTCGGCGACGTCTGGCTTCGTCCAACAGATTCGTGGTGCGGTGTAGGGGAGTGGTGAGGAGGGGGGCTGCAGGGGGGCAGTAAATGGGGGATGAGGGGCCGAGCTCATCATCGTCTGAGCTGCTGTACTCGCCTGCAATGTTGAACCAAAAAAAAAAAAATAGAAAAACAAAAGATAAAAAGTGAAATAAAAAACGAAATAACAAATTATTGGAAAAAATTTTGTAGAAAATAAAATAAACACATTCAAGTGAGGGTAAATTCAAAACAAAAATTAAAAAAAAAACAATTTACAAAATAAGAGTGGTTACTAAATAAGATGTAAAAACAAAATTAGGACAGTAATAAATCCAATTGACGAAAAATTCGACCCTCAAATTAAATAGGTAACATAACAAGCAAAAACATTTCTGCTTTCTCCACTAATGCTCTCTAGAAAATATTCAATTCGCATAAATGAGCATTGAAAGCAGAACACAATAGAAGGCAGAACACAATCTTTTAGCTGTGACTAAAACGAAAGGCGGAAATAAACAACAATAGGCCAACATTATTTTTGTTAGATGAATACTAGACTCGCTAAGAATGCGCAGAATAATTCGAACAGGTGCAGGGTCAGTTAGGCGGAGCTGCGTTCAAGTTAGGTGAGAGTGCAATGCCCGCCCCAGCACTCCCGTTATATCATTTTTCAATCAACTCCAAGGAATTCGCGAACTGTCATGAACGAGCAGGGATGAAATTGCGCATGTGTTATAATAATACTTGTGAACTTGGTATAATCAATCGTAGAGAACCATCCCAAAATAACAAGCAATCGGCTATAATATAACGCTGTTTACCGAACAATATTCTTCGTGGGGATGATTTCCTCCAGCAAATATATTGTCCGTTAGACATTATCTTCGCTTAAAAATATAAAGCCAATTTCTACTTCCTTCTTCACAAGCCGCTGTCAGCGTCGAAACTTTTCATTCTCAAGCCACAAATCCACATCAAGATCTTAGGCAGCAAATTTTGAACTGCCAGAGGAGATTTTTAGACGCACCTTCGCTCCATTACGGCGAAATGAGGACACTCGCTCATCGACCTAAAACGCAGCCAGGAAGTGCTCCTCAAAAATGCCGAACTTATTGATTTTGCGGGAAGAGCCGAAGAGCCTCGATGCAGGAGGTACGGTTCCTTTAAGGAGAGAGCCATGATAACCTGTTCGAACAATGATCTTAACTAAGAGTAAGGAAGGAGAAGAAAAGTGTACTAGGCGCAACGCTCTGCTATTCCTTATTTCGAAAAGGAACCTCAAAAACAAAACATTAGGCCGTCTTCCTCGATACAATTTGCGATCGCGTTGTTAAATAAGCGTTTTTGTACCACAGAATGTTTCTTGTGGATGCAAACGCACTAATTCAAACAGCACTGTTAATGATGAATGCTAAAAGCAAGTGCTCGATTATACTTGGTACCTTTTCTACCCAATACTCATACTGAATAGTCAGCAGTGTCGGTTATTTGTCGGCGCTAGCAGGCAGGTCTCTGGAGTATTATCCTCACATGTGACTACCGGTATCAGTTAGAAGGAGTTGACACTAACGGCATCCAGTAGCCACCACTTCGATTATCCTGAAAGCCTCCCCACGACCAAGGGCAGACAGGTTGAGATTCCGCGTGCGGTGACTCGCGGTGCACGCTGTGCAGGTGACGCTTGCCAGTTTCCTTGAATACCAAGGGAGTATCCACATACTTGAATTTCCATCATTGAAAAGTTTATGGTTCTGCGAGTACATTTTCCGGTATTTCAAGATTTGCATCATCAGTGAAAAAAAAAACGAAAATAATTTTGATTTTGTTGGATGTGGCCGAAGTACTAATAATTGGGTTGTTCATAAAAATAATACACCGATTGTGAATTACTATAATAAGTAATATATTTCGCAAATTCGTATAAACTTCATAAATAAGTTTGATTGGTTAAACAAATAGCATTTAATTTCACCATTTCAGAGAAAGACCAGACAATCAAATCAGCATCACACAGCCAAACTTTGAAACTCGCGATCGAAATTTGTCAGAGTGGAAGTAAATTTCAATTTCTTAAAATCAATACCCAAAATACCGAAGTCCGAAATACAATAACTTGCCTTTAAGAGACATCGGATGGGTGCTCCAAATTTTTAAATTTCGTTATAAAGGACGGCGTATGCGACGCAGCGCAAACATATCGACGGCCTCGATATATGGCACCTGAACGCTCGGTGAATGAGAGGCTGGCGAGGTAAAGTTTAAATTGAAAAGCCTCCTGAACCTAACGCCCCGTTGTGAAGCGAGCTACGGTATGATCATAGTTTAAATGTTTAAAGGTGCTGATTGCGAGATCCTGAGCGAGATCATGAATGGCTTCCTTAAACAAAGGCATTAAAAATTTTGCCACATTAAAATGAAGTCCAACGGATTAATAAACTCCATTTCAAACAGTGGATTTGTTCATCATTTTCAATAAGGAGTAAGGCGTATCATTTTTCAATACGTAGTAAGGCTGGAGGCTACAGGCTTTGCAACTAAACCCCTCACTGACCTTACCACAAGTATAATTGGTGCGGAATCGAAGCGATAATAATTCATGTTCACCCTCGCCCGCGGATTGAAAACAGGCAGGATGTTTTGATTAACTATAGAAGTGGTAACATATCTAACCAATGTTTCTTGCGCCACTAATAAAATGCAATAAAGATGCTTATGAGATTTGATTTCGTTGTATTTTGGGGTTGGTGCGGTCGAAATTTATGTTAGATATTTTGATAGCCCAATATTTATTTGTAAACTCTAAATTTTCGAGTGTAGCTAGTTTATTTTCGTAGCTAGTTTACCGCCCGTAGCTCTTATTTCCAGTCGAAATCGATTTTCACGATGGCAAATTTCCAACGTTGCAAGTGACCAAATAAATTCGATGATAAACTTTTTGGGGAGTTTGAAGTTTTGAGTTAAATAAAGTAAATAATTAGTGTAAATCAGTTTTGTATCATTGACGACTAACTAATTATTATATCAAGATCTTTTGGAGTCAGATCAAAGCAGAAGAGTTAAACTCGTTGTGAACACCAGAATTTCGAACTGAGATCGGGTAGATCCTGCATAGTAATTCAAGATTCAACAATGCTCTTAATAAATGACCAGGGACATATTAGGCATGATTGGCGCTTACTATGAAAACATTTCTGCATAAAACGTCTTATCCTCAGGCCCCACCTGGCCGGTGATGAAACCGCCTGAGCCTCAAAAGATCCTCTCTGTCGGCCCGACGCTCGACCTGAATATAAATCATGCCGGAAATGCGAAGCGCCGAGCAGGATAACCTACATGAAAACCTGAGGGATGCTCGGCACATCTCGGTGAGTAGGATAACCTACATGAAAACCTGAGGGATGCTCGGCACATCTCGGCGAGCAGGATAATCTGCATGAAAACCTGAGGGATGCTCGGCACATCTCGGAGAGCAGGATAACCTACATGAAAACCTGAGGGATGCTCGGCACATCTCGGCGAGCAGGATAATCTGCATGAAAACCTGAGGGATGCTCGGCACATCTCGGAGAGCAGGATAACCTGCATGAAAACCTGAGGGATGCTCGGCACATCTCGGCGAGCAGGATAACCTGCATGAAAACCTGAGGGATGCTCGGCACATCTCGGCGAGCAAGATAATAACCAACAGATCTGAGAGGTGATCACGGCTCAGCGAAAAACCTGAGGAGGGCCACGAGGCTAAGCGGAGGTCCAGGTCTCCATGATACCAGGAGGTGCAGCACAACGTTCGAAGATATGATACCGTGGCTAACTCACACTAAAGAAATTCACGGAAGGCTCGGTATCGTGACCGACGATAGCGGGAAGACGGTCAGTTGCCAGCGCCGGACGACTTCATTGATCCGCAGTGGGCGGTGAGTCACGGCCTGCCTGGCGCCACACGCGCCGCCCGGTAGACGATGAGTCCGCAACATGCAAACTGCGCGACCTCGACCATTATCATGATGTACCATTATCATGAGGTACCATTACCACCATTATTAAGGTACCATTATCATGAGGTACCATTATCATGAGGTACCATTATCATAAGGTACCATTATCATAAGGTACCATTATCATAAGGTACCATTATCACAAGGCCCCATTGTCACAAGGTACCATTATCACAAGGTACCATTATCGTAATGTATCATTATCATCATGTTTATCATCACCTTAAGGGTATCAAAGAAACTAATCACAAGGATCAGTCTTGTTGCGAGCTACAGAGAAGGCCTGTTCCATGGCTCAGGCAGCAGCATCAATGCACCGCGTCGATATGGGAGAGCATCGTATCACTGTTCGAAAAATCACGGTGAACGATATTAACGACATTTCAGTGACCGGCCGGCACGTGAAAAAAAACCGTGACACAGTCTTTTCCGATTCAACACAAGAAACCCGTACAACATTTGAAAAAAGACGGCGAAATGGTTTATTTTCACGGTTATTTCGAATGGAATGAAACTCTCCTTCATCCCTGCAGCTGTGGACACACAAGGCCGGAATGAGCCCCCATGGAGAGGTTGTGCATTAGGCAGGGGCGTCGCCCTGTAATTTGCTTCCATATTTACAGGCAAACAGACGCCATAGATCCGAGCCTGGCGCAAGTTTTCCCGACCCAACTGCCATGCCTTGATTAAATAAAAAAAATATGGCGAGGATTTATTGTTAAAGCTGCAGCGACTTGCAATAACATCGCAGTGCACATCTCAAGTGCCTTGCGATCATCGAGTGAAGTCCACACAAACTCAAATTTCCGACTTTGGATTTAGTTAAATTCCGTATTAAAATCAAGTGAATTCCCCCCGGAAATAGGTACAGAAATCAACCAAACTCAAACGACGCGCTTGCAGCGTTTTGGTGTTGCTCTTTTTCGTGCGACAACACTCCGATTGTTATAGTTACAACAGAAACTTGACTGCGTGCTAAAAACGCACTTTATTACTAATGAAAATCATGTATACCGAGAAAGTCTCCTTAGCGATGAGCGTCCTCACCACAATCCAGCACGTCATCAATGGACTTCATTAGCACAGATGCGCATCCAACGCACAACATTTTTTTAATCAAAACTCTAATGAATTCGGAGGTTCTATGTATTTTTACAAAGTTCATGAAAACCTGCGGAGTACATTTGATCCAAATTTATTACATTTTAAATTAATTCGAATTCCGCAAATTCCAATGTTGGTTGGGTAATACCAAAAAGTAATGCAACAACTTCTTACTGGTATCACCTTGCAATGATATGCTCCAAATAAAAAATAACACCATTTTTGGACAAAGCTATACAGCACGTAATAAATAATTTTGAAAACATGAATAATATAAATTTGGAATTCTAGATCGAACAGGTCTGAACTTTCTGGCGTCAGGACAAATTAACGTGCGCCCACATGAACAAGAACAACTTGTGTCGCATCGCTGCTGTCTCTCTCGCAGCTACGAGACTCGGACGAAGCAAAAACCATGCAGTAATCACTCGCTATGTCGCACTTCACCTATACACTTCATCGCTCGTTTGCTGACACAGTTCGTGGAGCTCGATCGGCAGATAAGGCTTGGTGAACACTTAAGACATTGAAAACTTACATAAAATCTACAATATAAATACTTATTCCAGCACTATCAATCAATCAATTTTCTTTTGCGAATTTCACCTATCGAGGTCTGGAACGTAACTCCAGCGATAGGTGAGATTATGATTATTGTGCCGAGAATCAAGATAACGATACTCACCTGAGATTTCCATGTCGTCAATTATAGGGAACACCATGGCTGCGGTCACCCACACGAGCGACTGTGTTCACACAGTATATACAACTTGTTACTCACCGAACACAGTTTAATGGCTAGGACTCAATGTTACAATTAATTATGATACTTGACTTAGGTATCAAACACTGGCAGAGATTTTGTACAGAGCTGCGTTCACTGCCTCACATATCATCAACCATAATATGCATAACTACGCTTCACCGATTATGATAGGATTCTTCTGTGGAATAAAAACATTTGATCATTCTAAATAAATCCAGTATATTGACTGAAGAAGTACAAATTCAGCCAATAACAATTGAGGTTCGTGGTGTTGCTCTTTCCTTAGAGATCTAAGAAACTCAAATCATTTGACCACATCATCACCATTCAAGCATGATTATTTAAGTGTGTACTTTTCAATATTGATGTGTTAAGAACTTAAACGTAGAAATACAAAAAAGTTCCACAAATCACATTGAGTTATGCAATAAGTTCATCAAAATTCCAGATCTCTCTGAAAGTTCTTTAAAGCTTTCAAACATGTTTAGTCCATTAAAAGCTTATATATTCAGCTTAATAATGAAAAGAATATGCACATGTGATTTGATACGTGAAAATCTGCCTAATTAGGTAAAAAAATCTACAATAATCAAAAAAGCTTTAGATACTGAAAATGCATCGGTCATCATCAATGAGTTGCAAATTGATGCAATAGAGCGCACAACATATTGCAAATTAATCATCTGAAAACATATTTCACCGTAGCACTATTATCGGCATTATTTGAACGGTAAAAACAGTCGTGGTAATGTGTAAAAATTCATGGATTGACTCGATGTAAGCCGTTGTTGTATGGCTCGGATCTGGCGACGCATTTCAATCATATCACATAAAAACGAACAAGAAAAATTGTCTAGCCTGAATATACCAAATTCTTTAAACCTCACAGTTGGAAAATAGTAATGATAACATCATTCCCTCGTTAATTTTCATTATTATCGCAAAATTTTAATCTGATTTTGGCTTCCGCGAACAGAGCAATTAATAAGAACCGTAGCGCGACTGCAGTTGAGGCGGGCGGTGATGACGTCTCAGAACGTGGCGTCTCAATACCCTAGACTTAATAGCAACGAGCCAGCCCGACTCTTGATATAGTAAATTTAGACATGCATGATTTCATGATAACAATTTATGGCAAAATCTGTCAATTTCATCATCGAAAAATACTAATATATGAACTGAGAACGTAAAGAGTAGCTCAGAGAATAATATCAATATAGTCTCTACGGTACGGGGTATGGCGAGACACTGACGTAAAGAGGCTCCGCCGACCACGGCCAGCAGCAGCTGCAGCTGGCCATTGCTGCAATCTCTGCAATCAGAGCTTAATATTGCCATGCGAGGACACACAGCTTAGGGAGACTGTACAATATATATTACCGTAAGCTTCTATAACATATTCCAGTTATCAAATTCTCCCTTCTAGATTCTACATTTTTTATTCTACATTTTGAAGGGACCGTCCTAACTTTCAGATTTATCATTCAACATTCATGATTTACATTCTTGATTAAAAAATTTCCAGCCCAGATTCCAAGTTCAATTCCAGTTTCTAGAACCACATTTTTCCATCACAGAATTGCAGACGAGCTGAGAATTAAGCCCCAATCTATCTCAAGTTCCAGTTCCTTACCTTAACTTCTTGCCGGTTGCCGAATTTGCTAAAAAATGTTTCTGACGCGCAACCTGTTTGTTCCAAGTACTGCATGAGCACATACAAAAGTGAGTTCTGTACTTATCAACTTATCATAGAGAAATAAATCATTAGTCCTTTAGATCGAATCCATTTCTTAAAATCTGCAAAAAAGAATTCTTATAAACGAGAACAATTAAAGGCTCGAAAAGAGAACTCGAGGTCAGAAAATTGTTTAAAGCCCTTACTAAAACAGTTTCAGTTTCACAGTACAGAAAATGACATGAGAATTTACCCTATTATCAATGAAACCTTTCGAAGGCACGCTCCAACATCAGTTCAACATTTCAACAATACATTTATAGTTCACCACTTATCCAGCAATTAACATTATACAAATAGGCTATGGTAATTTCCAAGGTTGATAACCTAACATAAATTGACGAATAAAAAAACTAAGCAACGAAAAAACATGACTAAGAAGTACTGGAGAAGATTGCAGATCCACTTAGAAATGCATACAGAGTAAGTATCACGACATGGAAATACATCGCTAAGTCGGAAGATTACCATCAATTATTGAAATGTACATAAAGAAGTATTGTAATGATAAAGGAACACATTATTACTAAGCATTTAGATTACATCAACTGAGATGTAAACAAAAGTATCGTCCTATGACTCAAAAATACTTGCTTAACATACGCCGAAAAATTTCACTCGCTTACCGAGATCTACACAAAAATTCGAACCTTGATCTTCAAACAAATACATAATATGTACGCTGTAAGATTACACCCACTTACTGAGATCAACAGAAGCGTTGATGTGTACAGGATCAGCCGAACGCCACTCCATGCCGAGACGCGGCGAAGTCTTGCGATTGTTCCGATACTTTCTCAGGAAACGTGGAAAATATTCACAGTTTCTTCAGCAATAATATTGTCTCGACATCTGTTCCTAAATTTTATCACATTCTTTCTTGATCACTAAAAATCCAGGACAGATTTTCCCTGGAGGGTGAAGATAAATTATTTAAATTCGTTGTATCCAAAGTGCATTAGAGCAAATAGAAAATTTTTAGCATTAAAAAAATTATAAAATTTTTCCAAAGCATTGCTCACCAGCAGCCAAGCATTGTTCAGCAGCAGACAAGCATTGCTCAGCAGCAGACAAGCATTGCTCTGCAGCAGACAAGCATTGTTCAGCAGCAGACAAGCATTGCTCAGCAGCAGACAAGCATTGCTCAGCAGCAGACAAGCATTGCTCAGCAGCAGACAATCATTGCTCAGCAGCAGACAAGCATTGCTCAGCAGCAGACAATCATTGCTCAGCAGCAGTAAACGAGTCTGCACGGTTTCCTTCGCAGTTGAGCGTTGCAGGAATTCTTGCACACAAAAAAAATTTGATTTCATAAGCGGGGAAGACTAGCCCAGAGTTTCGTAATTGGCGAAGTTGGAGGCCCAGGAAGCTGTGGAAGCCAAACTGCGCGACGCGAGTGCGGTGAAGCACTAACTGCAAAGGCCACGATAATTTAATATATGCTTACTAATATACTTATTACTTCTCGTTGGAAGTGTTGCTGGCGCTGAATTTCCCCCCAACCAAGGAAATATCTCTGCATTTAATGCCGCACGCTCTTATCAGTTTGCCTCCTTTTGCAATGTGAACACATGATCCCGTGACATCAACTGCCTTCTCAACAAAAAAAAATCCAGTGTACATTTTTCAAAGCACGTTCTAAATGATATTACTTTCGCCAGCTCGCATGGCCCTCACCACGAGTTACCTGCTAACCTGCTACACTCAAGCCAGCTCGGCTATTAACATCATTGCCTCCTAATCCTCACGCAAGCCTCCTCGGCCATTAAAATTACGTGGCTAGAAAAAGGGAGCAGTCGACGCCCGCCCCCCTGACGCGATAGGACCTTGAAGCAGAGCCCTCGAAGGGAAGACGTTACGACGAAAGCAAGGCGACTTTCATCGTGAGCTATGTAAGATGTTCAATTAATTACAATCCGAGTAATGACAGTACAATGTTTTTTGCGATATAACTGAAGCTAAATTCCATGACTTAGCACGGTATGTTAATAAGTCATGCCGAATAAATGTCTGGTGCCCAGAAAAGGAAATATCTTCGGATTTTAACATAAGGCTACCTTAGAATATACTGAAAGCGCCTTATGGTTTACCTTTCGCTAAAAATAATGAAAATGAGACAGCAGAATTAAGATGATGGGTATTGGGAGCAAAGATAACAATTACCAAGTTAATATTAAATACTCATCAACTTTAATGCACTGTTCAGCTCACTAGTGCTAGCTTCTATAATCTATATAAATGTACTGCACTCACATGACTTTCCTTACAGGCAGGAACTGATCTGTCTCGAAATAGTAAAGGTTTAACTGTTGTTATAGACTTTGATATCGATCCGTGTTAAGCGCCTAGCATTGACAAAGTAATGCACCGTCAACCTCAGAACAAATGTTATTGAATGAGCCAAGCTGTATATCCTTAGGAAGGATACTGCACCATTAACTTCAGGACAAGTATTAATTAACGAGCCAAGCTGGATATTGGATAACAGCTTCTAATCTTGAGGTATTGCCCGTATTGGGTTCTCCTTTCCGCTCGGCACGCTCGCCTTCACATTTTTCACAGACGCGCCAACAATGAATGGCAGCGATCATGGCGAAAAGGGTTCTTCTGAAGGTGTACAATAAAATAAATCTCTTAAGCAAGTTTTGTTAAAGACCAGTTTTATTTATTAGCTTCTTGTTAGTTTTTTCAATAAGTCGTACTAAATTCTTCGTAGGTGTTGGAAGATTGAAAATTAAATTACCAATAGACATTTTTAAATTAAATTTTAACTTGGTCGACATTAAATTTTAAATTACCGATCCGGAGGACCAATGAATCACTTGAAGGAGGCCCACAACGAGACCATCACTCGCCCGATATTGGAAGAATGCACCAGTATCGTTATGCGGTGCCCCGATCCTATACGACTGGCGATAGCTGAGGCCCTCATCATTAAGGAGAGGACTCCAGCTATCAACCTTCAAACCACCGGCTTCGTCAGAACTTTGAGACTGTTTTCCGAGTAGTTTTTTTTGCGCTTGTAAAATCTTCCTGTAGGTAGTATCACGTTAACGAAATTTTAGCATTTTTTAGCATTTGAATGGTATCAAATTTACTTGATTTCGTACATATGTCAACCTCAATGCGTCTTTAACTTGAAAATGAATGTTATACATTCGAAACGTCGTTCAATATTAGAAATGTTTATCGGTAATTTAATTTTCAATCTTCAAAACACCTACGAAGAATTTAGTACGACTTATTGAAAAAACTAACAAGAAGCTAATAAATAAAACTAATTCTCTGGTCTTTAACAAAACTTGCTTAAGAGAAGAAATTCTGCCAGCCTACACTAATAAAATAAATGTACATCGTGATGTTTTCAGTTCGGGTACAAGCGGCGGAAATGGTTGTTAATCTCCTGACCCTCTGTAGACGTTGAATTACTCTGAATTACACGCAAGAATTATACCGCGTTTCCCATCACTATTCGCACGCAGCCGCATGAACGTTGCAGTATTAAAATTAAATTATAACACCAGAAAATAAATAATAATAATAATGATAGATTTTAACCTTAATTCACTAAAGTTTTCGTATGGAATTCAACATCACAGAATTTAAATTAGTTGCCTTCATGAAAATCATTACAATGCATCCGGCTTTACAACATTAAAAATGAATAAGGAAATGGAAAAACACTTGAATTCTCAGTACGGTCAAGTATGACAAAGAGCATACATAGTAAACAAGTATTAACCTATAAAACTATCTATATATTTCTAACCCGTTATTTTTGGATATTAAACTAATTAAAGCAATATATTATTGCTACCTTACTTCTCCCGATTAATTTAAAAGTCAATTTTGTGATATTTTTGTATAATAACAGCGTGCTGGCACCCAGACACAAGCAAACCGGCGCGGACTCCTAGGACTCGCAACGACACTGGCAGGCGTGTGAATGAAACACGATGAAGTTGCCCAGCCACTCCTCCACCGTTCGTGTCAACAAACGTATATGTCTTTACTAAAATGTGAAACATAATCTGTATAACGGTACCTATCAATACAAACAATCAAATGTGTGCACACGTAGCAAAATAGAGATTCGGGAGATCGAAGATTCACGACACTGACCAAGAAGCCCGCCTAGACACAACCCTGACTTTACGGCGGCTAGTAACCGATTGACTCCAAGCGCATGCGTAGAGTGAAACCATAGGACTGTCAGCTGAGAATTTGGCCTTTTAATTATTGGTATGGTATACAGCTGTTAGCCTAACTATTTTAACACAGTACTTGCCGGAAAATAATTTTTTCTTATGAAATTAAAGCTAAAGTGAAGCTATATTTTTTAATTATACATTAATGCCTTGATCAGTGTACTGAAATTTTTATACCCTATATAAAAACAATTGATTGTAGCTACACTCCAGTCCAGTATATCACGTCTCAATCTCATTTATAATATAGTCAAGTCTTAGAAATTTCTCAACAATTATCATGAGAAAAGGGAGTAATCAACTGTGGTAATTTTCTATTATTAACCTCCACTTTCAATATTTTCGAATCGAAATGATAGCTGGGGTATAGATCTAGAATTTTCTTATATTTGTAACTTTCTAAGCCTGAATAGCGTCATATCGTAGGTAAAGATAGACGCATTTAATTGCTTCTTTATAAATGCAGTTAACGTCGAATTTAGTGTTTGTGTGCCTCTCGCGAGGTTTACAATTATCAATATCGCTTGCTATTTGACTGATAAAATGTGATCAGTATTCAGTAATAACTGTTATGTTACATTCATCTAATTGATAGCATTATTTTTGGATTAGTATATATATTTATTGATCTCTGTTTAGAAAATACTCGCGTTTTTCTAACGAACATCGTTTTCTAATTTGTCTTTGTTTACAACAGCTATCCGTGAAACGGTACAAAAAGTGGCAGCAGAATTTCGACACAAATCAATTATCTTGGCAGATTCTAGTAAACAGAGAATGAATTCGGAGAATATGGACAGTAGAGGTGAGAGAACTGTTATTTAGATTAGTTGAAATAATCAAGAAGTATGTGTATTTTATTACGGTTAACATTATGTCAATTAATCCCAACAAACAAGTCACTTCACCTTCAGTTCAAGGGGGCCCATTGTGGTAAAGGAGAACAATTTTTTTGTTGCCATTCTTCAAGTTCATTTTTGAGTTCTAAAAGTCAACTAGTGAGTATCTTGGAGTATCAGCATTATCATACATAAGAAATTGATTAAAATATTGAGTGGATGAGGAACTTGAAAATGAGCTGATTCTAAAGATTCTGCTTTGCCACTATGATTATTTTAGCTATTGATTCTTTTAATAAAATTATATTTACATACAACTTATTTTTAATCAATATTGGTAAGATTTCTTAGATTTGCAGGTTAAACTATTCATCATCAATGACACCCGAGTCCTGAACCTGAGGAGAGTGAGGACCTGAGCCAATTTGAAAAATGAGACACAGAAGTTTCCTAAAATTGCAGGCAAAATCTATCATTGTGTGGGACTGTGGGTGATTGTCAAATATTGCAGAAACTGTGAAAATGAGCACTTATTTTAATTGTTCTCTGAATAAATTGGGAAAACTTCATGAAAATGGGTTAATGTAATGAGATTTACCAGCATTTTTGTCTGAATCACAAGTGGCTTCTGCCCCATTCTTGACTCTGGGATCTGAGCAGAGTGAGCACTCAGGCATAGTGGCAAATCAGAAAATGTTTAGAATCAGCTTATTTCTAATTTCATTGTCTACTCAAGATTTAGACCAGTTCAATGTCTTTTGTATGATAATGCTGGGATTGCTGGTATTATATACTATCATAACTATGATTTACCGGTCTGTCTAACAGTCTAAGTGCCAAGTGGTTGTAGTGGTCTAGTTATAGGACTCTAAAATGAACTTGAGAGTTGAACTGTTGAGAGAGTATCTAAAAAAAGTCCTTGCTTTGCCACTATTTTGAGCAGGTATAGAAAATATCAACTTTCCATACTGGAACTAGAGAGTATAAATTTCATGCTACTGAAATTTCTACTAGAGTACAAATTTCTTCTATCAAATTGGTAATAACTAATAAAACAACAATCACATATGAGCTCAAAATTTTCAAATTTATTTAACAATTAGATTTTCATTTTTTCTTTAAAAATAATGAACAATAATGAAATTCTGAAGTAACCATAGATTCTTCAATTCAAAACCTGGTTTTGTGAAATCTTTTACATTGAGAGACAGGCAGTTGAAAATTTTTTTTTGGGTTATATACTTGACTACAGAAGTATTACCGTTTCTGACCAGGATTTCATTGTTTCTAGATAAAATTGAACAAGATTGGAGAAGCTACACATTTTGCCGTTAGATTACTGCTTCATTGATTCTGCAGTGACCAGCAAGTCATATGTACTATTGTAGCATCAATGACACATAAATTCCATTTGAGTAGTTACCTACTGCACTTAATCCTCTAATGACCACATTTTATTAATTGAGTAAAAAAGATGTTCATTAGTTTCTTGTCATGATTATGGTGACTGAATAATTCAGAGATGAGTGTAGCAAGTTGAAATTTATGTATTGAAAAAAAAATGTAAGGCTACATTTCAGTCCACTTGGTCTTACAAGACCTCAACATCTAAGTTCCATACGTATGATCCAGTTAGTCTTTTTAGCTCAAAATAGTGATGAAATTATATAGTTAACATAGTTTATCATTTTATGCATCACTTATGAAGGCAACAATAAGTCAAAGAAATTTGCAAGATTTACTCAAGTTGCTTGTAATGTCTGCCATGCTTGAGTATGGTAGCTATCTACCAAGCTTCAAACAAAGCTACAATGTATTTTTTGAAAGAAATGAATTTGATTGTTATTATATTGTTATTGTTTTATTGTTATTTTATTTATTTAAATGTTATTTGAAAGAAATGAATACCTATATATAATGACCATTATTATATAATTTTCACTAAAACCAAATTGCAGTAAAATTTTCCACTGTGTCAATTAATATTTTATTAACAGTACAGTAAGATGTACAAGATATTACTTCATTTATCAGAAATTAGTGACAAAATTTATGGGTTAAAATTTAAATGTTTGGGCCTTGTGATATTTAAGAACAGCCTTAAAGTGAGGCTGGAAGTGTAAGCAGTAGCCACCTGTCCAGATAAGCCAGGGCTAGGGCTGCGTATGACATCAGATCGTTTCCCCTATGCCTCTAGCCTTCTGGGAAATTTTACCCATACAAATTGCTGACAAAATTTTCAAATATTATTATTATAACATTAATGTGCAATATTTGAAAGCCAATTTGTGTTTGGAAAAATTGTTGATGTAGTTTGAAAAAAATGTACCCATTATTTAGACTTTCCCATTACTCATAGGATTGTGAAAAGATTTGGTATATGTATCATTGATATATATCAATTGAGATATGTCAATATATCAGTTGAAAACACTATTTTTTTCATTGTCCTACCATTAAAAAATTATTCTTGTGTATTTATTTTATTTTTATTTTTTGGTAAACTTGTGCACAATTTTGACATTAGCTTTTAGAATATGGCAAGTATACATACCTATGTATAGGTATATTCCTTCTTAGGAAAAGATGAAATGAGCTGTACAAAACATTTTATTTTGTTGTACAATCCAAGTTGTAGTCATTCCCACCTCTGAATTTTAGTGTACGGTATTTACTACCCATTTGTTATCATTTTTTACTTGATTTGTAATTGGAATTTTTCAGGAGGACCAGGAGAAGAAGTGGATCTTATGGATGAGCTTCTTGAATCGGGAGAGAATTTTGATGAACTGAATGATGTGGTATCTGATGATAAAATTAGTAAGTTGGTAATTATTTATGTTTTCAGTTGTTAAAGCAATAGGTTTTTATGAACGAATATATATAATTTTACTGCTCTTAAGTTTTTAATGCATATGATTAAGCTGAACTACCAATAAGACTTGAATATTAATTCAGAAAGGTGCATTGAAATTTTTAAGCGTGTGGTTCTAAGAGTGATGTATGGCTTTGGATTTTGCTGGATAATTTTAATTCTTAATTTTTAAGTAATTTTATTTTATTCAATAATTTTCACTTATACCAAAGCCTTATTGTTGGTCTCTCCATTTCTGCTTTCTAAACTTGCTACTATTCTTCAGATAAGAAGAGATCAGGACATCACTCCTCAGGATCTGATGCCAGTAAACTGAACAAAAGATCTGACAATACTACTGACCCCCAAATTAACAGGTTAGTGATGCTGGTAGATCACATCTCCTGTTTATAATTAGACTGTCAGTTGAGCACAGAACGAGGATCTCAGAGCCTCATTTGCTTCTTTTTAGCACATTTTCTCATATATGAAAAAAATGCCCTATTGTGCTTGCCATGTCCATCCGTCCATTCGTCCGTCTGTCTGTCCGTGACTTCATGTTTTCGTCGACGAGAAAATGCGCTCTTTGTCACTCACTACAGGGAGTACTGAGTTATATTTTTTAACACACTTTCACTTTGTAAACATGAATTTTTTTTCATTACTCTTTAATACTATGCTTACCCATCTGAATGTGTATGATCACATTGGCTTGCAGATAATTATTTTTCATTTTCTATTTGAATTATATTAATAAGGAGGCAATGAATATGAGGATTCTAATTCATATTTGACATTGAAAAATCTGTAAACCTACCAACTGTAATCTGAAAAATATGACTACAAAATTTTTCATTGGCCCAAAGAGGTCGTACTCGCTCGGGCAACAGCCATTCTACAAGGACAAATGTCAGTCATGGCGGCCGCCGCTCCAGCGAGGGTGGAGCTGGCATGAAGAACAGTGATACTCTGAGTAAGATGAGCAGCTCTAATAATGCTCCACTCAGCCCAAACAATTGTGAACTAGGAAATAGCAGCACGAGTGGTCCCGGAGTTAAAACTAACATTGGAAACAGCGATTCTGGAACAAAGAAGAGACCCAAGGAAGCGATTACAGGTAACAATGTTCTAACTCTTCAGCTTAATTTGGTGGTTTCCTTATTTGGTAAAGATATGCTGTTTGATGTTAAAGAGATTTAATTGGTATATATGTCATCCTTGCACTAATACAGAATCAATAGCCTGCTGCTGAGACATATTCCTGCCTTACAATCGAAGAAAACTTTTTTCAGCAATCAATAAAACTATTTAGGTACTACTGGACTTGCCATTTTCTCACTGCATGATTTTAAATGGTCAAAATCCTATTATATCTATTATCTATGTAACGTCTGTTGTATTACAGCTCCCAAAAAGAAGATAGAAGCCCCGAGCAACAGCAGCAAAGACATGGACGAGCTCACTGACGTGGACGACGATGAGCTCATGGACTTCGAGGACTCGCCTCGCCACAGCGATGGCGCGATCTCCTCAGCCGGCGAGAACAACAGGACATCCAGGGAGCCTTCCTTCAGCGGCGCCTCACGCGCGTCCTCCACTTCCAGGAACCAGTCTCGTCAGTTGCTTTGTCTTGCCAGCATTGTCTTACCAATACTTACTGAATATACCTGCAATGGGGTTATTTAAGACTTTCTATATCGTACTTTTTGCGAGAACAGTTGACTTTCAAACACAGCTCTTTTACGCTTGAGCTTATGAAGACTGCAAAATAAGAGCAGTACATATTTATTTTGAATAATTTCAATGACTGAGCTAAGTATTTATCGTATCTATAATTCCTTTTAAGCAACTGTGTTTGGACCTTCGAACATGTCTCCCATTTCTAATTATTTTCATAATTAAATCAATATGAGCGATGCAATTCAGTTTATTTTTTATAATATCTTTTAGGTTTTAAAGTGATGATGAAATATATTTTGATGTATTTGAAGAAAGTTGAAATAATCACTGGCCAAGCACTGTTCTTCTTGAACTTGAATAGCTGTGCTTAAGTCAAATAGTTCAGTTTTTGCTTTCATCTCAACACAAAAATTCCATGGATTGGTTGTTCCCGTTCCCAGCTGCGCCAAGAGATGAGGATGAGGCCAACAACTCAGACAGCGGGCGTCGCGAGAACGACAGCAGCAACAAGAGAAACAGAAGCTCTTCTGTCAGGAGCGAGCGGGAGGGTGAGAATCGCCCGCTGTGTGACGAACATGGCCAGTTTTGTCGGTGCTTGGAAATATCTGTTTGTAGGATTTATATGCTATGATTTTGGCTTGACCACTGGCCATGGTGGCCCAGTTGTTAAAGTTCAGAGTACAAGGATTGGAGCAGAGAGGTGCAGGTTTGATCCCAGCTCTATGCGCCAGTTTCTGGTCAGAATTCTCAAGGAGGTCGGGTGATTAAGTAAATCAAAATTTGAGCTGTGAGTTGCGAGTTCGTGGCCGCAACAAGCTTTGAATGTTCTGCGATGTTAAGAATCGGCGACAGGTCTACAGCCTAAAAAATGCAGAAACTTCTACTATTGTTGTTATAATTATTATTATTATCTGTTTAGTTGATACAATTGATTTCTAGTGCAATGTTTCAGGATTGCTGAAACATTAAGCAGTTTCACGACAGATTTATTTCTGCCCATGTTTCCTCATGTGCAGCGTTTTGCAAAGTTTAAAAAATTAACGTTGTCTGTTTACTGCCCTCAGTTTGAGCAGTCAGTCATTAGTTCTGAACTCGATAGCTGCTTTAATGTGAATTTACTAGAAAATCTACCCACTTTCCTCAACCAAATCCCCAAAACATGAACAGCTTTATGTTCGAACTTACAGAGAAAACTGAAGATACTGAAGAGCAGGTGGCCACCAACGCGACTTCGACGGCGACCGGCAAGAAGAAGTACGACTATATCACCAAGATCAACTACCTGTTCCGCGAGGCCAGGTTCTTCCTCATGAAGTCCAACAACGAGGAGAACATCGCGCTATCTAAAAGCAAGGGCGTGTGGTCTACGCCTCCACAGAACGAAACTAAAGTCAACCAGGCAGTGAAGGAATGCAGGAACGTCATCCTCCTGTACTCGGTCAAGGAGAGCGGCAAGTTCTGTGGTAAGTGGTGAGATCTGTGGTGAGTGGTGAGATCTGTGGTGAGTGGTGAGATCTGTGGAGAGTGGTGAGATCTGTGGAGAGTGGTGAGATCTGTGGAGAGTGGCGAGCTCTGTGGAGAGTGGCGAGCTCTGTGGCGAGTGGCAACTTCTGCGGTGAGTGGTGAGCTCTGTGGCGAGTGGCGAGCTCTGTGGAGAGTGGCAAGTTCTGCGGTGAGTGGCAAGTTCTGCGGTGAGTGGTGAGCTCTGTGGAGAGTGGCGAGCTCTGTGGTGAGTGGCGAGCTCTGTGGAGAGTGGCGAGCTCTGTGGAGAGTGGCGAGCTCTGTGGTGAGTGGCAAGTTCTGCGGTGAGTGGCAAGTTCTGCGGTGAGTGGTGAGCTCTGTGGCGAGTGGCGAGCTCTGTGGAGAGTGGCAAGTTCTGCGGTGAGTGGTGAGCTCTGTGGAGAGTGGCGAGCTCTGTGGAGAGTGGCGAGCTCTGTGGAGAGTGGCGAGCTCTGTAGAGAGTGGCGAGCTCTGTAGAGAGTGGCGAGCTCTGTAGGGAGTGGCGAGCTCTGTGGACAGTGGTGATTTCTGTGGAGAGTGGCGATTTCTGTGGAGAGTGGCGATTTCTGTGGAGAGTGGCGATTTCTGTAGATAGTGGCGAGCTCTGTGGAGAGTGGCAAGTTCTGCGGTGAGTGGTGAGCTCTGTGGAGAGTGGCGAGCTCTGTGGAGAGTGGCGAGCTCTGTGGAGAGTGGCGATTTCTGTGGAGAGTGGCGATTTCTGTGGAGAGTTGCGATTTCTGCAGTGAGTGGTGAGTTCTGCAGTGAGCAGCTTGATGTCTGCGCGCCAAGCACGCTGTCTGCAGAAGCCTCTCTGTACAGAATTGTTTGCAAAATTTAATGTATACCTATCTCGGCCTACAATATGTATATGTGTTTTTTTACCCAAACTTATCAAGTCTTGATTTATTATAAGTTGCATCACTGTGTTTGCCCTCCACGATAAACACACAAGCATTATCTTTCTACGTTAATTTCGTCACAATTGTCCTCATGTTGCCAGGGTTCGCGCGCGTGGCTGGCGAGAGCCGCCGAGATCTGCCCCCCGTGAGCTGGGTGCTGCCGCCAGGGCTGTCAGCTCGTGCCCTTGGGGGCGTCTTCACCCTCGACTGGATCTCCAAGTCTGACTAGAAAATTTACTTCAATTTACCTTTCAAAAATGTTTTGGCTTGGTTAACTTTGTACATGGGCGGTGTGGTTTTAGTTCCATTTCCTCAACAGCCTTCAGTTTGTGTAAAAATAACTAAAGGCATTTAGACAATCATCCATATTCGGTCCCTGTGTAAATTCTCGAATAATTTAGGTTTTTAACAATGCACAATTTCTCCCCATAGTTGACAATTATTGTATTTGCTGTGTATCAGTAAATACATCGCACGACGCACAATCTCTACTCACCATTCAATCTTGATAGTATGTCAGCAATGCTGTCTTAATTCTGTGCTTCTCAATGTTCAATTTTGGAAATTTTTGTCCTTCTACTCACAAGAGTAAAACTTCTGCTATTTTTCATGCGTTTTAGCAAACGGATGTAAATTTCTATCTATTAAAGCATGCAATTTTATCCAGCAAGTAAAATTAAACGTTTGTGCTCCTCAGGAAGGACTTGCCTTTCTCCAAAACTCTACATCTCTACAATCCCTGGAATGAAGGCAAATCTGTCAAAATCGGCAGAGACGGACAGGTGAAAACTCACAACTTGAACTGCATAAAAGAAAACGCCGCGATTAGTTGGTGCCACCACTTATTTTTACTATTCGCAACTAGGAAATATCCATGATGTTATGGATGTTATGGATGTGATGGCTGTATAGGTAATATAAATGCATGTGTTAGCTTGGGTATGACTCGTGCAGCGTACTGAATTAGTTGGTGACAGGAAGGGACAATGTCACCCTAAGAATGAAGCGAGCGCTTGTAAAGAAGGCTACCAAAGTGATGATTTTTGTGCAATTCAGCTAGCCAAAAACGAGTAATTTTTCCCGTGGCAAAATTAGTTTTCAAAAGAAACGATGGATTAAGTTCAAAAGTCCATATAAAACCTTAGAATTTTTTCAACGCTTGTAACCGAAAGATGTATTTGAGATTCATTATTGCTGTATTCCCGTACGTCTCTTCTAACATTAGTGCAGATGTTGAACTATCAACCCCAGTTAGCCATAGCTTCGACTATAATGTAGTGATAACCTGAGATAATGTGTGGTGCCTGTGCAGGAAATCGAGCCCCGTGTAGCGGAGGAACTGTGCCGACTATTTCCTAAAGATGAAACAGTGTCGCTGACATCCGCTTTGTTACGCAGCAAGAAACGAGCTAAGGCCACCGCCGGCTCTAATCGTGGCCCCATACGGCGCCCCTTGCTTCTCCCTGGCGAACGCCGCAATAACGGCCGCAATGGACCTGGTGCCAACTTCAACGCTGCTGCAAATTATAACTCGAACTTTAACTATCGCTCCGGTGGAGGAGATCATTACTACAGCGCCTCTTTCCGATCTCGTGGTGGAAGAGGCGGCGGTGATTTCCAGCAGCGATCAAGAGGAGGAGGCTTCGGTGGAGGGGATCGTCGAGGTGGAGGAGGAGGTGGAAATGCCCGTCGTGACGGTGGAGCTGGTGGAATGTCCGGGCGCCAGTCGTTCCGCGGTGCACGGACAGAATACTTCAGGTTGGTCGCTGTGCTCATATCTCCGACCTGAGAAAGTTTAATCTGAAGAAGCGGCTCCGCTTCGAGCAAAGTTGATAGATTCACTACCTGAAAGATTCCCTGTATGGAAGAATCAGCCGTTGCTTCCACCATATCTCGTTGAATTGTTTGGAAAAAATTTCATGTCTGCACTGGACATGTCTGTGGTCTTCAGCTGGATAAAAGGTCATATGATAGACAAGCTTGTGGTCCTGGTGATTAGTGAGCAAAATTAGTTTCTACAGCACATTAATAGATGTTTATTTTATCAGTTTCTAAATTCACTCCAGTTTAATTTTCAAACATAGAATATCTGCATTTCTGACATCAACTGGTGTAAATTATATTAACATGCTACTCTCTTCTGTTATTTATTTCAACTATCTAGCCTTAATGAACAACATCTGAATACCAATAGTAATGAAATTATATGTAGACATCATCAAACTTTTGTTTAGATCACCGCACTCCTAATTCGTGTTGCTCGTTGAAATCGCTTCATCGTCAAATTCTCAGAGTTCTCATATTACAGTTTTTCATATGGCAAAATTAGAGAGTATTCGATTTATTAAAGATGTTACGTACCGAAATTTTATAGTTCTGCTATATTTTATTTGCAACTGAATTTGTTTGTTGATACATAGTAAACTAACCCAAACATCATCATCATCCCTTGTGCAAGGATGCAAATCGTCATATAATAAGCCATATCTATGTTATGAGTTCTCATTCTTAATTCACTTTCTAATGTTTCATTTTATCTCGAGCAACAATTACATTTTACAGACACTTCACTCCAAAATTAACAGTTTAGGAATACCGACATCCTATTTTATCACAACTTTGTCTCTGAGATTTCTCATGGTGATCTTCTGAATGCTCTCGAAAGCAACGAAGCCCTTGTGCCGCCGCTTACTTTATAACTTCTAATTGATTGTTTTTAATGTTTCATTTTGCTCTTACAAGTGTTATCTTTTGATAAGACTCCCATCTGAAGTGCTCATCTTTTCCATTGTTCATACTCATGTGGTCTTGATTTAAACTAAATACAGTGAAAATAGTATCAGAAGAGCGAAATCTTGAACTGTACTCCTGAGGTGACGACTTGACAAGAGTGCTTTTGATGAATTTTTCAGTTTTTTATTCTAAATATAATTAGTTTTCACTATTCCTATTTTTCCGAAATTTTAGATATTGAAGTGTAGTTTAACTTTGAATTTTCCTGCGGCACAAGGCTTGTTGCTTCTTGCCGAGCATTAGTAACCTTTGAGACTTCCTTGTTCTTGCTTATTTGATATTAATTTTCTATTTCTTCACAGCTCGAAGAAAGCATTCGAATGTATGGATTTTCTCCTCAGTGTTTTAGTTGTTTGAAAAAGGGAACTCTGATTTTTTTTAACAAATGAATAGTGTGCCCACGTGACCTCCGAGAGCGGTGATATATTTCTCTAGTGCTACTCAGGCTTAAGGAACTTTCTTGTGAGGAGGACGTGTGACAAGTGCTGTATGGACGACGTAGATAATAAGAGGACTTGCTTCATTCAATTAAAATTTCGAAATAGAGGCATTCTTGTCTCTGACGGTGATGTGATATTTGTTCAGGCAAAAAAATGGACTACATGGTGCAAATCTGAAGCTGTTATTATGAAAGCCCCTTGTGCTGTGGATCTCAAGATTAGCTGATAGCTAACCAGGGATTTTCTGGTGAAGAAAATCAGTTGAAGGCTTGACTGCCCAATGCCAGTCTTGCTTTCCACCTAATTAAGCTAATATCTGACCGAGGCATGTCCACCGCAACTCACGGTTTGTACACGAGGAGAATCTCTGGTGCATGACTTCTGCGCCCAACGGTAAAGGTACTTCGAGCTAAGCAATAACTATGCTATTAGATCCTCAGTTGCTCCATGCCAATTTAGATTCTTATTCCCATTCAGTCAACGTAAGGAAATGATTCTTAACTGCTCGATGCCAGTTAAGGATATTATTTGATTAAAAATGAAGGCCGGTTTTCAACTGCTCGATGCCAGTTGAGAACCATTACGGCTGTGCCTTTCTAATATTCATGATCGACGTGAGCGTTTTTAACTGCTCGATGCCAGTTAAAGACGGCAAACGGCTTAACCACATAATAATTCAAGCGTAGGCTCTCACCTGCTCAATGCCAGTTGAAAGCCGATGGTAAAACAAATTAAGAGAGGAGAGTACGACTCAGGCACTCGGGATTGCTTGCTGAGAAAACGCCTCTACAGCCCGCGGTTCTTGATCCAATTAACGTTAAAGTATTTGGCCACAATTCTCATTCTAATAACGTATTGCGATTGAGAATTCGTTTGAGGTGAACCGATTTCCATCTGCATAATGTCATCAATACGTCATGTGTCTTTTGGAAATCACTAAATCCAAAGTTCATTCAAATTTATCACTTAGTGAATTGGCCTGTTTCGTCAGTAGCGTTGCCCAGAGTGGATCGCGGTCTTGAAGATAGAGTTCATAATTGATTCTTTTATTGTTCAGTGGCCACTTGGCAGATTTTTGTGAACTGACAGCTGTTGCTGTGTTATTGTATTGAGCTTTCCTGGCCATAGTACTAGATCAAAAACTTTTCATGTAAAACGAGGTTTTCAAGGGCTGTGTTAGATTGTCACACGAGTTAAATATGTTGCCCGAGTGATTCAATTATCTCAATATTTCAAGTTTCACATTAATCCAAATCTTTGTGCAAACGAACTTGATAATTTACCGTACGTGACGATTACACGGTGTTAAATACAAATGTGGAACGAAGCTGTTGCGTAGTCGTCTTCAAAGGGGTTCTCTCAGCTAGATACCCTCGTTCTTGTCTCCGCAGACTAGGTGAGTACCTCCTTACTTCTTGTCCAGATTCCTTGTGCTTTCAAGTGATGCTCCTCATGTAAAATATTTTTTAAATTATAACAAATCAACCGAAGTGGTTGCCTCGGGCTGAACGTCGTTGTGAACGTCGTTAGCCGCTATGAAGCATGACATTTTCCGTCATTAGAGGAAGAACCAGACAAGATTCAAGCATAATCTTTAATATGCTAGTCAAACCTTAAAGGCTTACGTTCAGAAATTTCCAAGCATTCTGTCTAATAATTTTATCGTTAAATTATTACGTACACCCAATATGCTTTGATTTAGATGCTCAGATGACCCGTACGCAGTCGTATTTTTCGTTTTTATAGCAAAATATCTGTGTGTTGCGTGTGCTTTGTCAGATTGATGTGTTATTGGCAACTAAATACAGGGCCGATATTATTGTCCGTTGTCAAAGTACTTTTTTTTGCTCCCTTTGAAAAAAGTATTTCAGTTTTGAGTTTAAATGGCGATAATATTGTGAAGTTCAATGAGATAATCGTGGCCTGGGATAAGGTAAGGAAATGCAGACTCTGTGCATTCGTGGGTGAACGTGTCGTCAGTATATCACTCTTTTTAGGGTTTGAGGTGCCTTACATGAACATTAACATCGTAAGGTCTCGGCTAGTTCCATATTAGCCATGTGCTGCATTTAGTCGCATCTATATAATGTCCAGAAATAGATGCATGGCGGACACTTCAGTCGGCTATTAATGTTGTTTAAAGGAAGAATTTAATCAATATAATCTTCCAATAGAGACAGTTGACGGGTCTTTTTTTTCAGTGAATATCATTACTTCGAATATAATCTGATTGAAGAATATAAGAAAGGATAATAATTTCATTCACGGGACCGTCAGTCGAATGAAGGAAGCCATTTTACTCATAGAGCTTTTACCCCGGAAAACACACGTTTAGTTTTGCTTAGTATAGTACCATAATTCTAAATTGAGGGCGCTCCTACAGCCGTGGGGGAGGCCGCGGACGGGGTTACGCTGGTGATGGGGAGGGTTACAGCGGAGGAGGCGTCAGGAGGAAGCGCTACGATGACGAGGACTACGACGCAGGTCCTCGACCTAAGAGGAGTCGGGAGCTCGACGACAAGCCCAGTAAGTTTGTTTTGGTCATGACCAATATCTTCTTGATGACAAGACCAGTAAGTTTGTTTTGGTCATGAACAATATCTTCTTGACGACAAGACCAGTGAGTTTGTTTTGGTCATGACCAATATCTTCTTGACGACAAGACCAGTAAGTTTGTTTTGGTCATGACCTGGTCATGACCAATATCTTCTTGACGACAAGACCAGTAAGTTTGTTTTGGTCATGGTCAATATCTTCTTGACGACAAGACCAATGAGTTTGTTTTGGTAAATAGACTTTTAAATTGTTAGTAACGCCCCTAGAGGCCTGACCCATTACTTATATATATACATCGGCGTCTCATCTACGTATGTGTGAACACAGGCGGGGGCTACGGCGGGGGAGGAGAAGGGGTGAGGGGAGGCAGGGACCGCTCCCCTGCGCATCCCTCATCCCCATACCGCTCTTCTTCCTCATCCTCTGCCTTCAGGTGATACCATTAGTTATTTTAGTTATTAAGTTAAGGCTGATTATCAGTTATATTAATCGAGTTCCCGCCGACAGTCAAAGACTGGTTAATGTCGTTCCTTATTCCAACCACAAGCTTAACCCAACATTTACTCGTTATCATCATAATAAAGTTCATATTTGTGATCACTGCTTCCTTATCAGCTGACTTCTTTTGATGTCGCAACTTCAGTTCTAGCGCATCAAATTCAAAATAGCTCGCTACAGAATTTGTCGTTACGATTGATGAAACTCGTTATTGAGCATTTTGATTATATACGAAAGCGATGTATATATCAATTTGAGGCTTGCTATTTTCATTACTATATATTGAAGGTACAGTATAATAAAACAATGATGAATTATAATGACTAATTGATCGCGTGTACGGCAGGCGAGACGTTGGAGCAAGCAGCAACAGCAGCGGTGGTGGTTATGGAGGCGGCAGCTCGCAGCAGCAGACGATGTTCAGCGTCCCGCCCCCCAAGATCAGCTCCAGCCACAACTCTGCTCCACTTGTGCGATAAAGGGCTACACCACATGAAGCTTTATGTGCCTTTTTATATTTATGTGCCACATGAAGCTTTATGTGCCTGTGCCTTTTTTTCATTTATTAACCACATGAAGCTTTATGCACCTATCCCTTCATTTCATTTGACTGCTACCGTAGAAACATAACAGAAGCTTCAATCATTACCACTGTAGGTATCGCTACAATGTTTTTATCATAAACAACATGTCAATGTATCAATGTAACGCGAAGCACGATGTTTCAATTTTCATAACTTTCATATTACTGTTATAAGCCTTTTTGCTTGCATATCCTATTCTGTTAGTTTGATTCCACAATTCGTCAACGCGCATTACTTATATATTCGTTGTTTTTTAGAGTTTCCATTCAAGCATCTGCAGTCACACGTTAGTTGTGAGAAAGTGGATTCGAAAATCCCTACTTTTTCAGTTAAGGATTAATTTATATTCCTCGATCACTAAAATCTTTATTGACCTCATGCCTAACTCCTTAAGCTTAACTCAAACTACATTAATGCAGTACACCTTAAATATCATAGGATTATGATTATACGCATTATATTATACCTTTATAAGTATAAATATTATAGAATTATAAGTATGAATATAATATTATAAGTATAAATATTATATAATAAGTATAAATATTATTATTGTGACGAGGTTGTGGTTGTCTGTGCAGTCGTACCAGGACTTCTTGCTGCGCGAGATGCGCGACTACGCTAGCACGCGACCGTCCTCCTCCTCCTCCCTGCCCCCCATGGCCTTCCCGCCCCCCGTGAGCTGCCCTTGCTGTTTAGGGCCTGAGGGTGGCCTGCTGCTGGTGGCCTGCTGCTGGTGGCCTGCTGCTGGTGGCCTGCTGCTGGTGGCCTGCTGCTGGTGGCCTGCTGCTGGTGGCTTACCTATGGTCGTTGGTAGCGAGATGCGCGACTACGCTAGCACGCGACCGTCCTCCTCCTCCTCCCTGCCCCCCATGGCCTTCCCGCCCCCCGTGAGCTGCCCTTGCTGTTTATGCTGGTGGCTTACCTATGGTTGTTGGTAGCCTGCTGCTGGTGGCTTACCTATGGTCGTTGGTAGCCTGCTGCTGGCGGCCTGCCGCTGGTGGCTTACCCATGGTTGTTGGTGGCCTGCTGCTGGTGGCTTACCTATGGCCGCTACTGGCCGATCCTTGATTGTAGGCAGGGGTGGTAGATGTTGATTGAGAGGTCACTGACGCTGACGAGAAGGTGATGGACGCTAATTTAGGTACTTCCTCGAAGTTATTATGGTATACAAGAGAATCGCGATGTAGTTTAAGATTTCAAGATAGCAGGCGGGAACTACTTGGCATTCAATATATGAAGGTAACTATTAGAACTGGGAGATAATTGGTGAGAACTTGGTGGTAGTTAACTAGCATTTGGGTTAATTAACGGTGACTAGGTTACTAGGTTATATGGTTGTACTGTACAGTTCATTATGGCTGTTCTGTATGCAATACAGAGCAGCCACGCAGTCATTTATCCAGTTGGTTTTGAAGGAAACATTGAAGATTGTGAGGTCACTAACGGCGTGGTTTGCCTGAGCAGCCGCCCTTTGCACCGCTGTCGCCCCCCCGCTACTACGACCCGCCCCCCCTTCCTGACTACGTCAGCGCCCCCCCTCCACCACCCTCATCGCGCTCGGCTCGAGCGTCGGGAGCCGACAAGACGCACTCCCGCTCTGCCAACGTCGAGGTATGTACAACTTACATGTTATATTTATTCATAAATATAATCATATGTACGATATTTATTACATTTTCAACCATAACTTCCAACCGTGCGTTGATCAATGAGTCATATTGTCCAGATAAGCACACTTTGTTACCCACAGCACCAGTAGAGAATGAATGTAGTGCAGGCACGCCTTTTTGCCGGGCCAAACTGGGTCAGGATGACCCACACCAGGGCAAAAACTGCATCGCCATTTACACAAAGTCTTGCTCATTTCTCTGAGTGCATCATATTAAATTCCCGGCTCTTATTTCTAATTGATAATCTGGCGTCACGTTGTGCTTAACAACGCTAATATTTGCAGTCGTACGATCGCTCCGTGGACGAGTTCCTGCAGCGCAACCGCGACCGTCGGAGAGACGACAGCCGCGAGCGCCGCTCCTACCGCGACCGCAGATAAGCGACCAGCGCTGCACCTACATACCATTGCTGGTCCTGTGGCTGATGGTACCTCATCCTTCTCATCCATTTCACGTCAGAGTGCGGCAATATCTCATCAGAAGTCAATCTCCTGCAGTGATCCGTTCTACTCTGCAGTACGGCAATACCTATACTAAACTATATGTTTTTTCTATATGAACCTTTTTTCCATAAGTCTGTATTTATGCTGTTCATTGTAGCTGTTGTCACAGTTTCTATCAATCTACTCCAGGAAGATGATACTGAATGTCAGGATGCTGTCGTATTCAGTACTTTGTGGACGCAAATTTATAGCGGAAGCGGAATTTACGTCGTACATTTTTATCATGCGATGGATCAATTGTGCTTAATAGTCACCCCAATGAATTGTAAGTAATAATAATCCAAATAACAATTGTATTTAATTATGATCCTTAGGAAAATTTGCTGTGTTTTTCATGTTTATTGAAAATGCGTTAATTTATGAACGAACACGACTTCCCATATGATCGTGGTAAACGAGCCACCCAATTTGTTGAAGATAAAGCAGGTGATCTGTATTTATGTGATTATAATACCTTGTCTTGACTCCTTCACGATGCCAATTGTGACAAATGGCCAACATGTAGAGGTACATAGACTGCTGGCTTCGTTGTAAAATTTTATCGTCAACAAGCCTCATTTTTTACAGAGAGATGGCATTTTGTAAACATTGTCTTTGATTTTTCGTGCGTTGTACCCATGTCAATTGATTCTGTTAGGTCTCTTCATATTCTCAGAATCTCGGGAATGCATTTTCAAATTTCCTCACTGCATTATTTTTGTATCTGACTCGTGCGTATAATCTATATATTAATAAGTTTTAGGACTCTTTCTTGAATTGAGCTGTAAAAGTACCTTTATTCCTAAGTATTTTTTAAGCATACTCTGTCACAAACATAATTGAGCTTACTATTTTTCCTTAGGATTTTCTCTAGATTCAAAGCTCTTTCTATATTGACGACGGAGCGCTTATGATATAGAAATATACATTGCTTGAATGTAATGTACAAAAGGCGTTCACTCTCCCAAGAATAAGGTGAAAAGCTAAAATACAATATAAATAAAAATTTAGAAGCAAATAGAATGCCGCTAAAGTTCATCATATCTTTATAAAAATATGTCCGGAGTCCAGCTCCATCTTTACTTCGAAAATGCTAGAATGAGAGAAAGACCAATTGGAACAGCTGAAATCAACATAAAAAAAACAATGAAACAGTAATTTCCTAATTTAATAAATGACAAAATGAAGTAACATCATGCAGACTGACTTTTCTATTTACAAGTTTGCGTGGGTAAGAACTTTTATGTTATTCCAACTAGACTTCTGTTTAAATTATAAAAAGTGATTATAAGTTCATGAATCTGCAACACTGGAAGTGCGAAAGCGAAAATTTTGTAGTCATTTTCGGCTACATCGCTAGTGATTGTAGTCTAAGATTTTCGAACTGACATTAGAGATTCCGAAACGTTCTTCTGGTGAGACATGGCGAAATTTTGAAGCATTGTCTTCATTTATAAATTTTTCTGATTATTTTGCAATTCGGGCAATCGAGATTTTTAAATCCAACTAATTAAATTATGCAGATCCTCTGATTGCAGGGAACGAGATATAACGCAGACCAGAACCTGTTGACTGCATCGGTGTTGCTTAATATTTTCAACGGAGTTAAAGGTTCGCGTAGATGCCTGTGTTGATAATATATGCTGTCGTGACTTTCATATTCAAACGCCCTTGTAAAATATCTAATTTCACTCGGCTTTAATTTAACCTTCCACTAACACTGAGTAATTATTCCTACGGAATAATTGGGGTTAGATTCACGTAAGAATATTATGACAAATAATTTCCGATGCACCAGAAGAGGAATCGGGATAACTCCGTCGCTCGGTCTGATTTTATCTCTGTATGAGAACTCAAACTGTATTTATGTCTTCTGTATCTTCCTGTTATATTTTCTCTGATTGCAATTGTCTGCGTGTATGTAAATGACGGGTAAAGTGTATGCAAATGACGAGTAAAGTGTATGTACTTGACGAGTAAAGTGAAGCTCGCAGGAAGTGGAAATATTTTCTGCTAGGGGACACTGGCGCATTCCCCCGAGCTCAATCCTAGTGCTACTCTAGTGGGTCAAGAGACACGATATATGACTCAATCATAGTGGAACTAGTGGGTCAAGAGACACGATATATGACTCAATCATAGTGGGACTAGTGGGTCAAGAGACACGATAAATGGCATTAGTGATGGCATTTTGGCTAACCAAGTTGGTTATCCCAAATTCCAACTTCTTCTGTGAGATAAGAGAATTTTGTCATTCGTAATTTGCGGACTGTAACTTAGAATACTTGAACTTCTTATTAAATCATTAATAAAGCTAATTCGTACACATTGGTATGCATTGGATGAAGGATTTATATACTTTATTGCCAGTAAAAATAAGCCGGACACAGAAAAACAAATGAGAGTCAATTCCGAAGACTTACAATGGCTGATGTCGTATTATATTAAATAGAGCTGCCATCACTCACTGAAGGCGACTTCATATGACACGCACAACACTCCTGCTCACCATGAACTTTTATTCTAGTATGTATACAGCCTCTGATTCATTCGCGGTTCACGTATGACATTAATGAATGAAACTGTAAATGGTCAACAAAGCATAACGAAAGGCCTCGACGACGCCCAAAATTCTTACCCAAGCGTCAATTACATGCAATTTAACTTAGCACTCTTTGATCGTGTCGTAATGCCTTCCTTTGAATCTGTTGAGCTTTAGTGCCTATAAGCTCCGACGAAGATGCGTGCTTCGTGTTCGACCATATATACCAACTTTCCTGACCGATATTTACAACTACTAACAACTCACGCATCACTAACTTTTCCGTCCTTAACTGTGCGTGTGGTTGCCCTCAATTAATCCATCGTGAAACTTTGTATTCGACAGAATTTTTTAGTGTAGTTATAGATGAGCGATGCTTCTATAAAATTAGCAAAAAATGCAATTTTAAAAGATATGCATTTGATGCATTAGCCTGTAACTCGTCATGGAACCGCACGCTGGCCGCCTGCTGTTGCTGCTGCTGGTCGTCCAGCTTGCTGTCTGTTCTCCTGATGCCGTGAGTATCACAAGACCTATTAATACTCGCCTAATCTTTGGACTATATCATCGCAATCTCATAATTACTATTAAACGTCCATGTCTTGTGTACAATTGCCTTTATGGTTGATACTTTTTGCACTCGCGTGTGATTGTGGAAGTCGAGCTCCTAATGAGCTTTACGCGAGTTGTTCAGGGACCAAATTATCAAAGCTCATTTAAGTACACGAAGCGGCCAAATTCTCGTCTGTGATTGGTGGGATAAGCTTGTAAAGCTGTCAGTGATTGAGGGAGTTGCAAACTCGTAACTATTTTTGATATTGCGGCCCTTGATATTTCACTGCCGGAAACTTCATTGCTTGCATGCAGTATGATCGTGAGTGTGCCGCAGCTCCCGGCATGTGGGAGTGTATAATACATCGTTAATGTCGCTGCAGGAAGCCGAAGCTGAGAAGTTCCTAAACCAAGAAGGCAGAAGTCACTCTAATAACTGGGCGGTGTTGGTGGATACCTCGCGCTTCTGGTTCAACTACCGCCATGTTGCCAACGTCCTCTCCATGTACCGCTCCGTCAAGCGGCTCGGCATCCCTGACAGGTCCAATAATTTCTTGTAATTTGCATCTTTACCAACAGATGGAATTATAGCATGGAAATACGGTAGAATAACACTAATGAAATGTTAATATTAATGTCATAATCGAAATCAGTTCTGCAGACTTATTTCTTTTGATTTATGTTCTTCACTCCCACAGATGGATGGATATGACTGAATTAGTTCTGCAGACGTGTTCCTTTTGCTCAACTTGATTCAATACCTTCTTTCTTGCTATAAATATTCTCGTTCACGAAACAATCGAATCTCTTGTCCTTCTTTATTTAGTAGTTTAACCTTTCATTATTATATTTATAAACAGCTGAATATCTGAATTGGAAGGAATCGCAGTCATTGTCGCAGTGCTATCTTGCGCACATTTTTTTAAATAATCGTCGTTAGAGGATTTGCTTAGCTTGTCAGTCTTTGCTTAGCTGGTGTTACAGTCAGATCCTGCTGATGGTTGCGGACGACATGGCGTGCAACCCGCGCAACCCCAGGCCCGCCACGGTGTTCAACAACGCGCACCAACACATCAACGTCTACGGTGAAGACGTTGAAGTTGACTACCGCGGCTACGAGGCGAGTCTTGCTGTAGACCTGGGGCCGTACTGTCAAAACTTGCTAAACTGCGCGTAGCGGCCTAAGTACACGCAGCGGCCTTAGTACATGTTGCGGCCTAAGTACACGTAGCGGCCTAAGTACACATAACGTCCTCGGTACACGTAGCGGCCGATTTCTTGTATGTGATTGGTGGTTTTACATTGAAACGCCGGCACTGATTGGCTGACGCAGTCAAGAACCCGTAACTTTTTATACCTATTACACGGCTCTATCTCGATTTGATCTTGAATTTGGCATGCAAAATCAAACATGATATCGGTTGTTTCAGAACATTTTCATGCACCCTGGTCAAATTCACCCGTTTTGTTTTTACAGTTACATTTCTGTATATTATGTACATTTCCATATGTATTTATCAATATTGCATTCAAATCTGCCATTTAATTCTTCAGTTTTTCATGTGTTGAAACCTACCCGAAATTGTTCATATTAACATCAACCTCGTCGATTGCTATCATTTGCGGAACTTTTCTCTGCAGGTGACAGTGGAAAACTTCGTCCGCCTGCTGACAGGTCGCCTGTCGCCGTCCACACCTCGCAGCAAACGTTTGCTCACAGACGACGGTAGCAACGTCCTCCTCTACATGACCGGTGACGACATAGCGGCATCCGTAGTGGTCATTTCATATGTCTTGATACTGCGGGAAGATATACTGTAAATATACACTTAGCTCCTGTCAGGCTAAATAATTGTAGTAATACCGAGTGTAGGCACATTTATACCTATTCAGTGCGACAAGGGTTAAAGGTATTTTCTAGGTTTTATTGTTGTGATTATTGACCCAAGCTGTTTTTTCAGTTCAGGCTAACATGCCAATACATCTGTGAAGTATCTTCATTGCCATTCTCAGACTTCGAGAGTTCAGCGTCGAAACGTGGATTTCTTTCTCTTAAAATTAAATTTATCGCGGCTTACTTTCATTTTTTTAAGCATTGAATTACTAATTCAAACTAGTTTGGAACCATAGAAGAAATTATGTGGCAGCAATTAAGTTTAGTGTTTATTTCAGGCCATGGAGGAGACGGGTTCCTCAAGTTTCAAGATTCCGAAGAGATCACCAACGTCGAGCTGGCTGATGCTTTCGAGCAGATGTGGCAGAAGAAAAGGTGAATTATTCAACATTTTTCTGTCTGAAATGACTGCGAAATTTTAGCTTATTTTTACACAAAAATAAAGCTTGCCTTATTTTGTTTACTTGTAGAAAACGAAATTATTAGAACTGTAAATGTTGACGAATTGTTACCTCTACTGAGACTCTTGCAATGGACAACATTCGTTGTCTCTTGCACGAGGCTTTCAATGAAAAAATCTGATTCGCATCCGCCGGTTTCTATTTGTAGCATATTTTTTATTACTTATTTACAAATATTTATTAATTACTTTAGTCCATGGTACCGTTTGCCTGACACGTGCAAAAAGCTGTCTTATGAACTCGCTTCAGGCCGCCTGCACGTCCTTCATGGTTATAGAAAAAACAGCCCAAGTTAGGCATTATCCGTGCAGGTACCACGAAGTTCTGTTCATCATAGACACCATTAACCGTGCAGGTACCACGAAGTTCTGTTCATCATACATGCCACTAACCGTGCAGGTACCACGAAGTTATGTTCATCATAGACGCCACTAACCGTGCAGGTACCACGAAGTTCTGTTCATCATATATGCCACTAACCGTGCAGGTACCACAAAGTTCTGTTCATCATAGACGCCACTAACCGTGCAGGTACCACGAAGTTCTGTTCATCATATATGCCACTAACCGTGCAGGTACCACGAAGTTCTGTTCATCATAGACACGTGTCAAGCGGCCAGCATGTACGAGCATTTCTATTCCCCTAACATCCTCGCCATCGCATCCAGCCTCGTAGGGGAAGACTCGTTGTCGGTACGCACTCACTCGCTATAGATTACAAAACAAGGATGTTTATACACAAATAAAAACTCTTTGGTTTTATTGAAGAAGAGCCTTTCGTCGCTGCCATTCTCTTTAACGGGATTTCTTGATACAATGACATATGATTGTCGATTGAAGATATTATCTGTTTTGAAAATCCTTATAGTATTTAACCGATTTCACTGGCCATTATCATATTTATAATTATTTTCATATTTCATCTTGATGATCATTATTGTATATTGATTTCATTGAAAATTTCATATCATATTAATTGAGTTCTCTGTTCAATAATTTAATTGTACTAACCATTATCAAATTATTTGCATGTCTGATAATTGTGTGGTGACAGCATCACGTGGACCCCGCCATCGGCGTGTACATCATCGACCGCTTCACCTTCTACGCCCTCGAGTTCCTGGAGCGCGTCACGCCCGAGAGCGCCCACACGCTCGAGCAGTTCGTGAGTAACACGCATAGTGCGTCACGCCCAGTTTGTCAAAACCACGCATAATGCGCATCACGTACAGTTCGTGAGTAACACGTATAGTTTGTGTCACGCATAGTTCGTGAGTAACACTCGTAGTTTGTGTCACGCATAGTTCGTGAGTAACACTCATAGTTTGTGTCACGCACAGTTCGTAAGTATTACGCATACTCGCATAAGTTCTCTTAGGAAGTTCTTGAATCTCTTCAAATGCACTAAAACGTTACGTCAAATAACAAATAGCATCGTCATGCGCATCAAAATACTGATTTGTCCCCCAGTTGTCGGTGTGCCCAAAGCACAACTGCATCTCGTCAGTGGGAGTGCGTCGCGACCTCTACCGACGAGACCCCAAGCGAGTGCTGGTCACGGAGTTCTTCGGCTCCGTCAGGAACGTCCTGCTAACCTACCACGTCCTTCAGCTGCCCCGCCTCCTGCCCAACGACACACTACCGCAGTCTGTGTTTACACAAAAAAATACCTTGTGGATTTCTAGCCTATAGTTTTAGATTGAAAAATAATCAAGCTTAAAATATTGTGATTAAAATTTATTAGATTTCAATTTTAAATAAAAAATTTGCTTTTGGAGTTTTAGCATCTAATTTTAAATTGACGTTGCATGCCTTAGGAAACATGGTCATTGGCATCCTCATAATAAAGGAAATATTTTTGTTGGGTATCAGAATTTATTTAGTAGTCGTATTCTAGTCGATGTTGATTTCTATAATCTACATATATTAAATTATTCTAAGAGTACTAGGAAAACTTGAGCTCAGCTTGAATCTTTATTGAATACATTACTTTCCTCCGCAAACTTCGGCATATGCCAACATGATTCCACTACTGACTTGAAAATCATTAGTCGGAAAGCTATTTCTGTTCTGTTTTTGTTGAAAGTATATTTTTTTCCCAGAACTTGTTCGTCGTCTTCAGCTGGCGATGTTACAGGCGAAAGCCTCTCCTTCGCCCACCAGCTCCCCATACCAAAAGCCTCCTGAGCTCCGATAACCACCGACGGCACGACGTCGTCTGCTCTACTGCAGAAGTAATGAGCATGTGTGTTTTGCATAGCACCTTGTTACTATGCAGTTTTTATTAAGGTGAAGAAAGTTACGCTGTTTTAGATTCCTAATAATCAGCGGAACTTTCTGCAAATGGAATGGACAGTCCGGTTCCACATTCTGATCTCTCGTGTGCTAATAGTTGTAGGATAGCTTGCTGGCGCTTCAGCTATAAAGGTTTTCGTAGCGGAGGTCAAAAATTTGCATTGCCTCTTGTGTGCTAACTACTCTTGACTTTTTATAAGGCGATTATTATAGTTGATTTTTATTTTCGTGATTATGGTGGACAGAAGTCGAAGCGTCATCACAAAACCTTTTTTTTCAAACTTTTAAATCGAACTGTTTTAACGTAACGCGATTCGCGAGTCAGATTGATCTTTTTTATGCTTCTCTACTTTTTGTGATAAAATTTCGAATAAGTTCAGTTCATTTCAGTGCACATTTTGTGCGAATTTCCTCATTTTTACCGCTCAAGTTGAAAATTTGTTTCCAGCGCAGATTTTGAATAGTTGCCTGGATTGAGTATGTAATTATGCTGGTTATTTCAAAGGTTTGTGAAGCATTCCAATTGTCACGGCAATACCTCATGATCATTCTAAGCGATGTCTAGTCTTTGTTGCCTTTGTCCCAATATTGTTAATGGCAAGGAGTTTGATATGTCCTGTTCCAAAACGCGCCTAGAATTATGGTTACGGTGGTGTGCACAAAATGCGACATCCCTTACAACTGAACATGAATGAACAATTGAATTGAAAAATTATTTTCAAGCCTCCACTCATCTTCTTATTCCTTGTCTAAACAATGAAATCACGCAGAAGTTATGGCCCCTTAGACGCTGTGAATTAAAGGTCGCAATTAATGCCATTCCTGTTTGATTACGACACCCAGGAGGTCAAGGAAGTAATTCCAGGCCAAGTAATTGGCTGTAGGTTGTCTGGAAAGTTTTAATCATATACATATACTCGCATGTCAATGTATCAAGAATTGTATATAAGTAGCATCCTAAGCGAGACGAGCACGAGCATCTACTTTTTATCTCGTTTTGAGCAGCGCAAGTCAGGATGAGGAAAGGCAGGGTGAAGAAAACATCGGTCACAGGAAAATTAAGTGTATTTAATATCACTTGAAATGTTTCAGGTGCCGGAGCGATTATTTGTATGTTTGCTTTCCAGTAAAGTTTGCTTTCGCTCGTATCGTAGCAGGCTCTTCTGCTCACGATACTAGCAACGTTTTTCTTGAGTTGCTTCACACGTTTCCGCGAGATAAAAGGTTATTACTGTTTTGCACTGCGGTTTCTTGTTTCCTGAACGTTAGTTGTTGTGAGGACAGAACAACAAGTGTACGAAAATCTTTCGTTTATAAAAATCAGTTAAAGTAATCAGCTAGTTTCAGGAATTTAGGCGTTCGGTTTTAGACTTTCGGCACTTCTGGCCGAACCCCAAATGGATGCTATAAATTATCAGACGGGAGTTATGTTCCGTTACTACGATAAGAAATGTGCCACCACGGAGACTTGAAAACATCCCTAACGTCGAGGTGAACAGGAGGCGGGCTTAAGAGATCATTCATCAATATCGTCCATTACTTAGCGACTAGCAACTAAGTTGTCATGGGGAAGCACGATCGCATAATACTAAATTAAAAGGCAAGCACCTCGAGCTGAAATTAAAAAATATTTCTTGTTAAAGCATTTATCTTCTTGTATTACACGCCTGGATATGCCAAACTTAAACGGTTGGGAGCATGAACGTTACCAGTTATCCAATGTTTGGGCGTCATAAATTATGAAATTGCCACATTGACATTGCCGACTTTGACACATAGATAAACTATTACCAATACTCTGAGCTCACTTCAGAAGTCGGAAAGAGCCATTTACGCCTCTAAATAAATGCTCAAAATCTGGAGGAACTTCCACTCATCGTCCAGCACACAAAGAATCCTATCTTCTACATAAAACCTTCTAATTTGTAAGTAAAATCTTAGAGGAACGTGGGATATTTCTCGGCATGAAACGAGGTTAAGCCAATGCATTAGATCAGAGCTGCTTTTCCCAGCATTTTTCGTATCGTGTCTGAACTCGAGGAAGCAGCAAACAGTTCGGTGGACGAGAAAGAGAACAAGATTGCAAGCGTATCACTTTTAATTCAGTTCACGTACTCGACCGAGCTACTGGACACTAACGCGTCAAACTTCGGCGACCACAATCACCAAGTAAGTTTAACGGTATTAAATAAACATGAAGAATATCTCCACATGAGCCACAGAAGAATCCCAGGATAAGCCCAACTCAACAGCGAATAAAAACAGTTCTAAAAGTTGGTTTATTGAAGAGCAGTAAGAGACCCCTATACATACTCAGATCCACAATAAAAGAATGATATGCAAAGCAATTACCATTCGTTAACAACTCAATAATTTAATTTCGACGGGAAACTCCATTTAACAGGAATGCTGACGTTTGAACCTTGACAACTTCTGCACCTGCGCGAACGCTGGCTCGCCGTCAATTAAAAACTGCCAAGTTGCACCAAACCGATACTTTTCATACAAAACTGAAATCATTTTAGGTAGCGGAAAGTTCAAGGAAATTCAAGGAAGAATTTGGAGATACTTCAGGTAGCCGATATTGCGATCCTAAGGTCACGGCGATCGTTAAATTTCGGAATAAATTCTACAGCTGGAGTAATTCGGTCAAAATACCAAGAAGAGAGGACAAGTGAACCACTTAACACCCACTCAATGAAATGCCGATACAATGTTTAGAGAAGGGATTTCAATTAACATAGCGCAGCTGCTCCTACAACAAATGAGATCATCTTAGTTTACATGTACAGCTCGTAGCTCAACAAGTTTCCTGAACATTACCAACATAGACATACATTTTTCGCAAACATATTCAAGCAGAATGCAGCTATAAACGACGGCAGTGTTTAAACGCCAAATCAGCGACGTATTCGCCAAGCCTTTACAGGATTAGTGCTATCTCGTGAAATACCTTCAAACCATAGTTGCAAAACCTACTAGACTTTGTCATAATAAATAACAGTGTTAGGAAGGGTCATTCACATGGACGTTTGAATCACAAGAAAGCTGAGCTATCTTTAGAACAATGCTGTCCATTCTAAAAATCAGAAGTAAAAAAATTAATTGGCGAGGCGAAGGTGTCGCTATTGAGCGCCGAATATGCTGCCGACGCAATAAGCATGACATTCGTCTGAACAAGTAATATGGCCAAGAACTTAATTAGAACTGGCAAAATAAGACTATGGGAACTGATATGACGTTACTTGCAAAGGACGATTCACATATGAAAAATCCCTACCGATGATGGTTGACCATGGAAGCAATAAAATTTAAAAAAAAAAACAGGAGACAAGATGTCTGTGAGCAAAATTTTGAGTGAATCCTATCAATAATACAGTACAAAAGAAGTCGTGACGAAATTTTTTTTGCGGTAAATGAAAAATCAACTCTCGAAAATAATTGGTGTCATGTCGCTCAGTGCCACAACAGTACCCCTTTGAAAAGCTTCCAGAATAGAATTCTTGCCCGACACAACAAACACAAAAATCTGGCCAAATTCAACACAGTTTTTCCTATTTTCTTGTCTTTCTCTTCACCAGAACAACGATTCTTCATCTTCGATATCCATCATTGCTCTTATCCAAGACTCTGATCTTATTCAATGTTAACCACATAACACGAGCAAATCAAGAACTCGCGACATCAAACCCGACCGTTCCAGAGAAATCATAAAACACACGCACGCATTTTGATTTGAAATAACTTGATAGATACACAACTGAATAGCTAAATAGAACTGAAGTAGAAATGAACACCTACCCTGAAAAAAGAACGATTCAATTCCAGTCAATTTTCAATGAAAATTAGTAAATTTGCAGTCAATTAATACCAGAGAAGGTTGAGACCTAAGTAACTTAACAGCACCGAGGGTTGGCAATCTGGCAATCACGAAGCAGTGGCGCAAACTATGGGTTTGACATGGTAGAAAACTTTCACAAAGATGAGGAATTTATAAAAAAATGCGTTTGTTTGTGGATCAGTACATTGGAAAGTGGACGGTTGATGGCGTGATCCCTAAGCCCGCTCTACCCATCACAATACCGTACTAATCATAACCATTATTCCTAGTGTAAGCGTCGAATGAGTGCGTCTCTCCACAGAGTTAACTCGCTTACAAAGTAAACATAGAAAATATGCGAGAGCAATAGACTCCAATCGATGTGATGCATTCTATTAAACCTGATTCGTATCAATAATGTACAGTTCATGAGAATATTCCATCCAATTCTTATGACGATGATCATGAAGAGGAGGAGCTAACAGATCCTCGTCTTTGAGCGCCTTAAGTACAACTGTATACAATCAGCAAATATTTCCAAACGACAACAGGGTTCAAATGGAGAAAAGCATCCTATACATATTTTACACTATTTATAATAGCATTGGACAAATTCTCAAAAATTAGCAGCAGTTCAAACTGTACAAGTGTACATTCACCATGAAACGAAGTCCAAGGTCAACCGAAGAAGCCAGACCCACACTAGTTTTTGAACGTCCGACGACCGTAAGAAATCTAGGAATAACGGTAATGGAAATGCTATTCATGGGAGGCATCGGAACGGGCGGCGCCTCGCTGACTCCTACAACGAACATCACGCGCGAGCACAAATGGAAGCCTTCGTAACTTCGACACAAGCGAGGCTAAGAAGAAACTTGGCCACATAAATAATGCACCGACGTTGGGACTGAGCTCCGCGGTTCAAGGTTTCGGCGCCTAAATCGATTACTAGCAAAACTCGATATCTTAGTAAAACAAATTGATCACTTACGACTCACCGCGAGATGTTTGAATGATTCAGCAGCTGGAATAACAAGTGCACCTCGTTATGTACTGCTGAGAGATAACGCCACTTGCAGTATAAGCAGGTAGAGTTTGCTAGACTGTAAGCCCAAATAAAATATTGCACTTTAGAACGTTAATTCAGAACGATACGAACGTTTGCCTACGAGTAGGCACTTATCTCCAATTTCTTCCAAACTCTAAGTCGAAAATGCCTCTATAATTTAGGAACTCGAATTTATTGAGCAAAGTCGATTGCCAGTAGAGAAAGCTACTCATGACTTGACATATTCATAAAAGACGGCTGGAAGCGGTCGCCGTAATGACACTGGGGACAACAAATTAACGATATTAACTGGTATAACCCGAGCCATGTAAAGCCTATCTACGCGTTTTAAATTTCAGCCCATCCCATTAAAGGCATTTGGCAGTGAATTTCAATTTCATTATTTACCATGCCTCTGTAAACGGATGAACGAAATTGATGAAAACAATGGAACAGAGTACCTAAGATGTTCAGACAAACCGACCAAGTTCAGTGACGAGAATTAATTGAAGAATGCAAACAAGCAGATTAAACCAAAACTGCTGAAGTCGAAGATGGATATTCGCTCGATGATGAATAATTTGCTTACATATCAGAGTAAAATGAAATAATTATGCAACGGATGCGTAATTCTAGTACCACCAGCCAGCACCACGACTTCATTGAAGGATGAATGCGCTCTCCAACAACAAAAGATTCCTAAAGGACATTTTACAGAGCATATAACCGCTCAAGTTAGCAATTCAGTAACGGAAAGTACAAGGTTTTGGTACACGAGGTTGCCACCATTTGAGGTTTACCATTTAATCGAGTCGCAAGTAGGAACAGGGCACATCACTTCGGCGAACGTAACAGCGTGAGCAAACATGGAATGGAAGCTATCCTGAAAAGTAGTAAATCGTTTCCTCTTCTACAAAAGTGTGACCATCGTATTATTAACGGCAAAACACATGAAACTTTAGTAAATTTTGATAAATATAGCCAATGACACCAATAACTTATAGAAACCTCAAGTGCTTTGTTCAATAGCAAGATGACCTTACGGGACATCTTAACAGAATATAGATAAAATAGGAGCCCAGTTCACCCTGCAAAAATTCAAAATTACGATCAATCCTCAAAATCAGCAGGGCAAGAATGCTCATTTCGACACAGCATGAGCTTCACAGAACTGAAACTCAATGACTTCAAGTTATCACAAGAGCGAAGGGCTCCTCAAAAAGATATTGTAATTCATATTTATTTCTGCTACGAAGGGCTCAACACGCTCCCATTTTATTATCACCAACTCAGCTATTTTTCGACTTTCAGAATATCTTTTCTAACCACTTGAAATGAATGTTTTAGTAAGAACGGCGTAAAAACCGACGAAGAAATAACGTAGGAAAAGTGAACACAAAAAAAAATATGACCTGAACAACCTTGTCACGTAACAGGTTGAACTGGCAAAGTTATTATGGAAGCAGCAAGGCTCATCTGAATTCATATTACGGTTCTTTCACAGTTGAATTTCGAAAGCACAACACAGCACTGAAATGCCACTTGCTAGACACCTTTGATTGGGAAATTTCACCAACTTGAAACTCAGAGAAGTAATGTGAATGTTTTCACTAGCAGCGCCTCGGCAGTTTTGGTTAGCTGAAGATCAGCAAACAAATGCGAGTTGGAAGTGTAGAGGTTAGACGCTGCTTGAGGGAGTCACTTGATGTAGGTAATGAGGGAGTCACTTGATGTAAGTAATGAGTGAGTCCCTTGATGTAGGTAATGAGGGAGTCACGTGATGTAGGTAATGAGGGAGTCACTTGATGTAGGTAATGAGGGAGTCACTTGATGTAAGTAATGAGTTACTTGATGAGCAATAGCTTGAACCAAACACCCAATGATGGTTTGAACGAGTAGCCAACAAATTACGCATCGATGAAATGGAGGAAAATTCATAAATAAAATCTTTAATAGTACAGAATATAATTTACTATACTATGAAAAAAGTATCTTACATGTTATTCTTAATAACAAATTTAAAAAAAAATACTAAAACAGAATGGAAGAAAAAAAAACCTCTGAAATCGTAAAAATAGCTAATGGCTACACAATGACTTGTGGCTCAGTTGAGGTCTCTGTCTTCCAGGTATCTGTACTCAAATGTGAAGTTTTCCTTCTTACGTTGGCCCCAGTTGTCGTAGTCGAAGAAAATGTATGTGCCCTGAAAAAAAATTATATAATCGAGATATTGTTTGTGTAAATAGAAGACGTTTGCATCAAAACATATTTCTGAATTAAATTAAAATTCTATGAAAGATACTCGAGTCAATTCATGATTTATAAGAAAATACTTGTAAATGTTTCACACAAGTGTGCAGAATGCACTACAACAATAACCTATTTTTACGACAGCACAAGCAGAACAGTGACGTATTGCAAAAAAGTTTGCAGTGTGAATAGAAATTATTCCGTTTAAGCCCTGGGACTAGAGATCAACATAATCTTTGAAACATTTCATTTCCCATTCGTCTGATCTCCTAATACAGTGGGAACCCGCTTATTCTTACTAAATCCATACAGTAACCATGTTCGGGCGGTAAAAAGTTATGAAGAAAATCGAAGCGAAAACGCTAAAAGACACCAATTAGCAACGCACACAATCTCAAGATAAAGCAAATACACTCTGTGACGACAATGAAAAATACTTTAGCTGTAAAGTTAACTAGTAAATGAGACAATTCTAGAAAAGTGCTGGGGCTTACAGAAGAAACCACAGACGTATTGTGAGAGCGAGGTAAAGGTAAAAAGGTTCCTATTACAGAGTAGAGTTTGTTTGCACAAACAAATTTTTAGAATGCGAGGGTTTCACTGTATAACAGGAAATTTGTTTGAAATCTACTCCAACACACAAAGTGCAACAAATTTTTGTTTATATTATCCACGAAGTGAGCAGTCACGGCAATGTCCAATTTATTTTCCTAATATACTTTAGCATTGCAGCTGAAAGTTACAGATAGGCACAACACTTGCGTTTACAGAGACAGTTCAACAGATTTTGGCGTTTCGTATGAACAAAATATCCACCAGAAGATAATAGAATTTAATTACTCTTTACATAGTTAAATGGGTCATTAATGTGGCAAATAACCCATAAAAAAACTCTAGCCACAAAGAGCAGTCACTTACCTGCTCATACTCATCCGTTATTGCCTTGGGTTCTTCGTGTCGCTGGAACCACATCATGTACTTTGTATGAAATCTCCAAGATTGTTTCTTGAGAGCTTTGGCAGCAAGGTACTGTGCTTTGGTGCCTTCCAAGTAATAGAAGATAAAAAATAGCGTCTCAGTTGACAGTCTCTGGAAGAAGTCCACCGTGTCTGATAGAGGAGGCGGAACCTGCAGTAAGGAGGGAGTGTAAACAAATTTAAGCAAGAAGCATAACTGATGAGTTAATTTTACACTACCGCTAAAAATTCACTAAAACTTGGACCAATGGCCCCAGATAAGAGGCCCACCAGGCCCTCACAGAGTGTTGTCACATCATGACAGTTGGCGTTCATAACTAGGAACACGATTTCACGAAGACTTCATGCTCATTCATATTTGCTCAAAAATTTGCAAGAGATTAGATTTCAGCGATATCTGACCTGAGGAAAATGCGGAGGCGTTGTAACGGGCTGTCTTGGGAAGTGTATCCTGAGACGTTCACTATCAGCAGGGTGTGGCATGTGCATGGATGCTGCTTGTAACCTCTTGTACTGAAGTTCCTGGTCCGCAGTGAGGGGCGTCAGGCCAAGAGGAGCAACTCCTAATAATGGTGGAACGTGCGCCTCTCCTGTGGCAGCGGCCGCACCCGCAGCAGACGTAGTGGTAGTAGAAGCAGTCACAGAAGTTGAGAACATGGCAACTGAGATGGTGGAAGGAGTGGCGCTGGTGTTGACAGCAGCAGCAGCTGCCGCGGCCGCTGCTGCTGCTGCTGCCGCTACAGATGCGCTGTTCGGAGCAGACGCTGATAAGGAGGCACTTGTGTTGCTCACACTGCTGGAGGAGGCGGCTGCTTGGGCAAGAGAATTCCGTTACAGAATCATTACAAACCTTTTCCAGAGTACCTCTATCTTATAATTCCGTAACAAAAATTAGTTGAAAATTACACTAGCGATTTCGTAGATTATGTTAACAAGCAAAAACTAAGAAGTCTCTAAATTTTAATTTTGAATTTCACTTCCAATATTCACGATGCTTGGAATATTTTGATGCAGATTCTCACAAAAATAACATCTTTTTCGACTGGTTGCAAAGTCTTCAGGCTCCCCTGAAAAATGAAATACTATGCAACTGCATGCATGAGTCCAATTGAGCATCTAACCTGGACTGGACTGGTGCGAAACCTCGTTGACTTTTTTCTGGGCAATATTTTTCAAAGACGTTGCTCCATTTTCAGAGGAAGAATTCTGAAAGAACATGAGGGCATTGAAAGCATCAATATAAATTAAGAATGAGAACACAACAAATAATATGCATTTAAAAAGTATTTTTAAAGACCACGCTTTAGAGCACACCGGTGTCACCGATGTTACACATGAACAATGAATTTGCTTGTGAAGTATAAGATTTATACAAAAGTCTTTTTCATAAAAAAAAAAAAAATTAATTGACTACCGCTGATTGAGCACTTATTTGGCGATTCTGTCAATTGATTTATGAATTGTCACCAACTTTACGCAAGTGTGCAAAATTTTAGATCGATTGGACATTTAGAAGCGTACTAAATATCGATAATAAGATTTGTAACAGACAGACAAACAAACAACATGAAGTGATGTTAAATAGATGTGTGGTAAAAAATTGAATTGTTTTTCATGATAGCAACAAGCCACGTGGTATCATCAATACATATTATTGCTGGTCAGATGATGAAAGTTAACTTACTATAACTTTATTATGCGGGTGTTGGGACTGAGGCTGCTGTATGTGGTGGTGCATTATAGGTCCGTTTGATGTTGCATTGTGTTGCGGCTGTTGTTGTTGCTGTTGTTGCTGCTGCTGCTGTTGTTGTTGTTGCTGCTGCTGTTGCTGTTGTTGCTGCTGCTGTTGTTGTTGCTGCTGTTGTTGCTGTTGTTGTTGCTGCTGTTGTTGTTGTTGTTGTTGCTGCTGCTGCTGCTGCTGCTGTTGTTGCTGCTGCTGCTGTTGTTGTTGTTGCTGCTGCTGCTGCTGTTGTTGCTGACTTTGTTGTTGTTGAGCACCAACATGATTGCTCAACGCCACGCCTGAGGAGCAGAGTTAACTAAATAAGTGATGCCCTGAAAAATTATGCTGGCCAAAAGACTTGCATTAACTTCAATGCATTCCACAACTTTATAACACCTTTAGAAAGAAGACGCCCAAAAAAGAACAACAGTGAAAGATGAAAACTACGGAAATGGTCCTTTAAAGATCTACTCTCTTCTCCCTCCAACGGTTCAGATAGTATATTTAGGGTCAGAATCACAAATTTACACAAGATAACGTGGAATAACATTGTAATGCTGCTCAAGAGCTCCAAACCTGCTCTTAAACATCGATATCAGCAATATTACTGACCGTCTTTGTTCTTGGCAGTGGAATTTTTTGAATTATGAAGTAGTTGTTGCTGCTGGGAGGCAGCGAGGTATGACATCCCTGAACTTGTGCTGCTATTATTCGGTGTTGACAAACTTGTAGATCCTGCAAGGTTAACTCAAGTTCAAATAACGATTGAAGTCATTACGTCTATAGTAAACACTAACTGAATAGGCCATTTAAAACATGCAAACTTATGACTTAGATCAAAACTGGTTGCAGATATCAGACAAAAACAAACAAAAAATTACTGGCTTTTGACACGAAGAACGGAAGTTACATTAAATTCATTGGATAACAAAATTCATACATTAAATTCATTGGATAACAAAATTCAAACATTCTAATTATTCCAGAACTTAAGTAAAGCAGGACGCCTACGCTAAAACGTTATTTCAAATCAAGAACGTGACTAATATCTCGTAGCAAATGGCATATAATTATAGGGGACAAACCTTGCACGGGTTTGGTGGGCGTATGCTGAACGCCCTTGCCGCTACTCGAGCTGCTGTTGTTGGTAGGGTTAGGCCGCACTGCCGCCGGTTTCACAGGCTGTCCATAAGAACAACAGTGAACAAGTGCAGTCATAATAGTGCAGCTCTTCAAATCACGAGTAGCTCAAAAGGACCTCTTTATGAAGCATTAAAGAAGAAACTACATGCTTAGTTCTTTGTGACAGCCTGTTTAAAGGATTCCGAGAATTTAATCATAATAACGAAATTTGCAAGATAAACAGCCATTAAGATTGTTTTACAGCAATAGTTTTAATATCTGGGTCAGCCAATCCACGATATCAATCCATGATAGAAAACGACATGAAACACTTATAAAAGATTGCCTATATTACGGGAACAATTAATTCAACACTCACTGTTCTGGAATCATCCTTGTGGTTCCTCTTGTTGGACCTCTCGTTGTGATGTAAGCTACTGGTACTATTAACGAAATTACTATTAGTGTTACTACTATTGCTGCTGCCACTGTTGGTGTTGTTGGCTTGGCTGCCACTTCCACCAACACAGTTGGCTTCACTGCTGCCACTGCTGCTGCTGCTACTTCCACTACTGCCACCGCTGTAGGAATGATTAGTGGTAATTGAAGAGGAATTATTGGTAGACTGCGCGTGAGAAGTGGAGCTCGGACACGCTGGAGCAGGTGGAGGAGGTACTGCGTTGTTGAGGGCGTTGCTGCTGTTCCCATTGCTGGTGCTGTTTGATGAGGGCATCACCACCGTCGTCGAGACTGCCGGGATTACTGTGACGTTGTTGTTCGAAGTTATGGACGAAGAAGCTGGAGACGGCGCGGGAGAAGACGAAGAACCACAAACGGACGGAGATGGCGTCGAAGTTTCCGTGCTGTCCGCGCCTCCAAGTCCTCCCAAAGCGTTCTGAAACAATCAAGGTACACTACTACAACCACATCAAAGCAAAATGATTATAAATTTTATCAAAAAAATTAAATTACACTACTAGTGCAAGAAATTACTCTTATAATGAACCAATTATCATTATTATTACATTGCACATCTTTGGGCATCCATTTTCCCATAGGTCTTGAGCAAATGCTATCAATATTTTTTAGGTAGGTTTTAATAACTATAAACTCCTATTCCACGTTAAATGTATACGGCAATTTAAAACTACATGCCTAAATTCTGTCAAGCATGCATTATGATTTTAAAAACTGTAACAAGCAACTGTAGATCAAAAACATGCTGGTAAGTTGCATTAAGGCTCGGATTGAGAACCATGGGTCTTCGAACAGGCTCGGCTCTTCCCTATGCGTTTCTTCACAAACTAGGCTGGACTTTACTCCACTCGTAAATGAGATGGCGATATGAATTTTTCCATGCTTACCCAGCTATTTATTTATAAGCGGTGGATGGTAACAAAAAATATTTAAACTTTATATTAAAAGTTATGATAAAATGAAATTTAAAGAAACCTTGAATATTAATGTTAATGGAGAATTAATTTTATAGAGAATTTGATGGAGATGTTTTTATTCTCCATTGAATGGCTTACTCGGCAATTCTTGCTCAGCCTACTTGTTATAGATATTTTCTACCAAAAACTAGTTATGAACAAGCATGCTGATACGTGGAGGGAAAAGCCCATATATTAACCAATCCGATGGAGGCATTGTGGAAGGTATGAGGGGAAAGAGACATCGTAAGTTACTGAGCCGTCAGTCCACGACGGGCGGCACGGTGAAGGCAAACTCAATGAGGGGCGAAGAATAATACGTGGCCAGTGATCGCTTTAGTCCAATTAGTTATAGCCAACCGCTGGCCATTCTTCGGCCACCTGAACGCCGCAAGTTGCCGCAAAAACGGGCAGCTAGGATATCATATTACAAAGACTACAAGATCTATGGTAGCGACTAGCTGAGATCAGGGCATATAGAAGATTTCACACGATAGTCGCGAATACCTCGCTCTCAAACTTTGCCGCACTCTGACTACGAGCCTTAAAGTGGAAGGGTAGATGGTATTAGCTGCATTGGTGTGATGAGATAAGCGTGGGAGGTTTGGTACGTTGTAGCATGTTACACTTCACAGAACTACATGCCACAGGCGATGTAGCAAGGATAGCAGATTACACTACACAGAACTACATGCCGCAGGCGATGTAGGAAGGATAGCAGCTTACACTACAGAGAACTATATGCCACAGGCAATGTGGCAAGGATAGCAGATTACACTACAGAGAACTACATGCCACAGGCGATGTGGCAAGGATAGCAGGTTACACTATATAGAACTAAAATTTCAAAATTATTGTTATTAATTATGCTGATATTCAAATTATTCAATTATTATCCCTATCCTCAAAAAAAAGCCCAGTAAACCTGGTAACCAGGGTTCGTCATATCACCCCATCTCTCTCCTCTGCCCAGCAGTCAAGATCCTAGAACGACACCTACTGCAGCAGATCTTGGCTTCCCTGACTACCGTCCAATCACAACACAGCTTCAAGCCAGGACACTCTACTGTCACCGCTCTCCTCCCACTCGCGCACCAGATTGCAATGGGCTTCAACTCATGGCGGTCCCCAGCCCGCACAGTGACAGACACAGTTGACCTATTGAAGACTTTCAACAGCGTCGAACGATTGAAGCCTTCTCAGCACAATTGCAGCCTCAGATCTACACCACAATCGGGGCCGCTGGCTGTGCTGCTACCTCAGCGGCAGGCTGTTATCCTGCCTCTATCTCAGAACACAGTCTCCCCACATAACAATTCCCTCAGGAGTTCCCAAGGCTCAGTTATCTCCACCGCCCTTCATCTCAGACATTTCTATACCAGTCTCCAATATTGCCTCACATGCGGATGACCTCAAGATCTTTGTGGCTTCTCCTAGGCTTGATGCTGCAGAGGCTGACCTTGCTGGGCTTCTACGAAGCCTCTCCAACTGGTCTGCCTTCAAGAAAGTGACTATGGCACCATGCAAGTCATCAGTCATGCTCTTCAGCCCAGACAGTCATCAATCCCGCACACACCCTTCCATCACAATCAGCAACAGTATCATCCATCTAAATAAAACCCCCAAAATCCTAGGTGTCACCTGGGACACCCATTACATGTTTTCACCTCCCGTCAGAGCCATAGCCTCTAAATCGATGGGCTCTCTACAAATCTTAGAAGCCCTGGCTGGCACTAACTGGGTTTCTCTAAAGAGGACATCATTGCCACCTATCGGACAATCACCTGTCCAATCCTTAACTATGCTGGCACCTTGTCGCCTCAAGCACTGCGATAGTGAGTCTCTCCAAACTATCCAAAACACAGCTATCCTTGCCACAATTGGCCACCAGCTGCCTCAAGATGGCCACAACTGCCTATCTCCACCATGAGAATGGCGTCCTCCCCGTACCCGATCACCTGGACCTGGCTTGCGCTCAGTTCCTCGCCAGCACCCTGCAGCCTACCCACACCTCATTCCATGCTGTCTCTGCTCCCCCTAGGGCAAGACTCATGAAAGCCTTTCTTACATCAAGATTCAGCCACTTTATTTTGCCCTACCTAGCAAACGGCATCATACCTGCCAGAGTATGAAGAAGTGAAGCGCTCCCTATGCAGAGATCGCTTCCCGCATGGCGGTGGTCGCCAAAAACAATGCCGTTCTAGCAACCCAACCCCAACCAATTGTGCCGGAATAGGACTCCCTCCCTCGCCCCTACCGATCAGTGCTATCTCAGCTCTGTTCGGGCTACTGCAGTTTCCTGGCGTCCTACACCTTCAGGGTTGAACACTCCCCCAGTGCCTCTCTCTTTAACTGCCCTTCCTTCCCCACGGCTCTCAGTGTCTCCACACTGTGGGACAGTCCCGTGGAGGCAGTAGCGTTCCTGGCTACCCTCCTGTCCTTCACCTATCTCCCCTCTCTTCCAGTGTCCTTCCTTTGGGCACCACTGGAGCCTCCCCCCGTGCAAGCGTGATGTTGGGGCAACAAACAACTACACAGAACTACAAGCCCCCAGCAATGTAGCAAGGATAGCAGGTTACACTACACAGAACTTTAAACAATACCGATATTTCTGCTGTGGGGTAATCGAGGTCCTCCATATCGATGTCGTCAAAAAGGCTTTCATTCTCAACAAAGTCAGGCTCTTGGTTGCTGTCCACATAGTAATCCACATCTTCTTTGATGGACCGAACCTGAAAAAATAATATAATAGCTTGAGTCAATTGAAAAAAGTAAACTAATCAAATGAAATCAAGTAAAACAGATTCTAGTGTCTTACAGCAAACAAAATATATATATATATTACACAACTGCACAAACAGCATCATATACGAGATTACATGTGTTATTATAATTATACTTAAATATGCCTATTGCAGGGCAGTGCAATGTTGATGGGCCAGGGCAGTTAAACATATTTAACAACTGTCGGACTGCTCTGGTAAAAATGTAACTACACTGGGCAGGATTATAACGTTGCAAAATTTTGCAGTCTGACGAGGGTTCATATCATAAAAATTTTGAGTCAAAAGCACTTGAGGCACCCATAAGGATTGCACAATCCAAGAGGCTATGATACATCAATGTGCCTTATTGATCCCAAATTGAAAGTAATCAATCTTCACTCAAAGTTGAGCATGCCCAGATGATTCTTTCACAAATTAATTGAGCTTCATTCAGGCTGAGCAAACCCATTTATTACCAAATTTGAAGTCATAATCAAGCGTCTTTACAGTTGAGGGATGGCATAAGTGAAATTCAAAATCAAAACTGATACACTGACCACCCATCCTCCTACTGGCAACCTCAATAGCAGAGGTATATGAATGATACAGAAAGAGAAAATAATAAGGATTATGAGGAAAAGTAATCCCTTTGCATGGTTAAATCTAATCAAAACTGGAATAAACAGTCCTGTGTTGTCATGCATGCAGAAGCAGCATTATTCTTTCAAAATAAAATAGTAAATCTATAATAAATATAGCCTAGAATGAGACTCACAACGCTAGGGTCGATTGTCTCGTTGTTCAACATTCTCATGAGTATCTCCAACTTCTTGATGGTAAATCGATGCTTCTCCAGCCATGCTTTCAATTCCTCATTTCTTTCAGACTTGTCTTTGTCAGCTTTCTTCTTCTTCCCACCAACTAAGAGAGCTTCAATCTCACACTCAAACTGGTCGATCTGTTAAGATAAAATCAAAATTAGTTACATGCAAATGATTCAACAAGTTAAGCAGTTATTTCATGACCCAGAAAATTTTTATTCAATAATCACACACATCTTGACTAATTTCAAATTAAAATATCAAATATACCAATTTCAAATGTCACAAACAATATGGAGGCTGCTTAACATTTTTAATAGTAATTGAGATGCACCTGAATGTTGAGACTATCAATGGCTTCATTGAGCCATCGATTAAGTTCCTCTCTTTCTCTCTGCGCAGGATCCTTGTTTTGTGCTGCACCCAAACCTTCTTTGCTGTATGCCTTCGTTTTGGTTTCTCTTTCAACAACCTTAAATCTCTCCATTTGCTGTGAAAATTATATCAAAGGAAAGTTTCATCCAGTTCAATAATGCATCACACAAAATTTGCTTGGCAGAGCATCCATTTAAATTATCATAACAAAAAGCACTAGTATGAACAGATTTTAGGCAAAATAAACAAATTTACCAACATAGATCATTTTGACCTAATTACATTTAGAAGCCAGAAACTGCATGATCAACTCTAAGTCTCTAAATATTTCTTTTTAGTTAAAAGTTTGAAAGAACTCTCAAGATGCTTTCACAGAAAATTTAGGTTGAGAAATAATGAATTAGGATTAAAAAAAATTCCAAGAGTTCAACATACAGTTTCAATAAGTTTTCTGTTCTCCAGGAGCTGTGTCTTGTCCTTGATTTCTCCAGAAGTGAGCCATGACTTGATCTGATCTCGGAGTCTCTGCAGCTTCTTAATCTCCTTCTTGAGGTCAGCCTCATACTTTTCCTTCTGATTTGTGTTGTTTGCATTGTGAACCTGTCATCAAATGGTGAACAATTATTTCTTAGCTATCATTTCCATCGCAGCTATGGCAAATAAACTATTCTTCCTTCATTGGCACATCATTCAGAACTCAATGAAAAAGCTTTCTTAAACACTAATCCAATTAGACAAATTATTTAAAAACAACTGATAAAAACTGTGGCTTCCATGGAAAATTTGTTCTTTTTCATTTTCAAAATAATAATTAGAATTACTTTGAAACTTTATAGTTTAGAGATGTTTTGTGCTGCATTAGAGATATTTACATAATTTGACAATGGTACAAAATCTAATACTAATAATTCAATGCCAATTACCTTCTTCCAAATATCTTCAAATTGCTCAACACCTTCTGCAACCTTCTTTAAGCATCGATCAATTTCACCTGGAACGAGAAAAAACTTCACATACTTTTTCATTACCAACTGAAAATTTAGGCAAATACGCCATAAGTCACATCAAGCTGAAAACTAACCATGAACAAAGTATAATATTCAGTGATTAGGGCAATAATAAGATAAATGATTCTTAACTGGAATAAAGCAAAATGATTTAGTGGAACTTCTGCCCACACAAAATGCAAGTCATCTATCAAATACATAGATAAATGAAAGTTAAGTAGAGACATGCTGTAAAATATGACCTATGAGGCTTGCTGGGCTCATTTTCATTTTCTAATGTGCACAAAATAGTACGATGTTAGTCACAAACATTGTTTATCAACTGCTTTCACTTCAGTTTGTCAAGTTCTAGGAGTGGTACTATACCGTCAACCGGGGCTACTCGGGACGGTTTTGAGCGTTTTTTGTTGATAATTTCTTATGATTAAACATTTCATAAACAAGTTTAGGCTCATTTTATAGCTCTTTGCGAGGGCTATCGAATGGCATCTTCAAAAAAATTCCATATGCTATTCGTAAGGTGCCAGAAGCAAAAAAAGAGTGTCCCGAGTAGCCCCGTCGAACGGGGCTACTCCTGTCTCTTATACACATCTAGATGTGTATAAGAGACAGATATTACCCCATCAGGGCTGCCATTAGGTAGTCACATTTCCCTCATTATGGGGCGGTGCCCCCCATTTGCAAACTATGACACTTTCCTCAAGTTTGTCATTTGCATATGTAACTAGAAGAGTTCTACTACAATGCACCAAAACCTGGATTTATTTGGAGTTATTTTACCAAAAAATATAACTGATTTTACCACCCGCTCTAAGATACCCCAAGAGCTGGGGTAACAAAGACCATCACTTATTTTGAAATTACATAAAGACTATGAGAGGCAGGAGCCAGCAATTTATGGTGAGTGAAGCTTGAGTATAGACCTGTATTTTGCATGTTTAAATTCAAATTTAAATTAGCTAGTAAAAAAATGGCATCATTTATAAAAAATTGTCTAAGTTACCCCATTTTACGGTACATAAATATATATAATAGTGTTACATGGCAAAATTTTCTGGTTCATATGAGAATTCATTACAATTTTCAAGCAGTCAAACTAAAACATTTCCTTAGATCACCTTGGAAAATCAAAAGGTAGGTTTACCAAGTATTGCAAGTAATAATGAATAATGATACATAAGAAACACATTTCATGAGAGGAAGTCCCTCCATACCCCATAGATACCATCAACCGGGGCTACTCGGGACGGGCGTGGCAACTCGGGACAGTCCTCCAACACGGCGTAAAACTGTTTTAGTAGCAAAACTAATTGGAATATTGCAAAACTAAATAATAAATATAGTGGCGTAAATGTCAACATTTTTCCTATCTATGTAGTATAAAGGAAGTTTGAAAATACTACGTTCACTAGCTTTGAAAAATTCCTGAAAAAATGGTGAAAAACTTTATTTTGAAAAGTTACTTCTGTTAAGGTCTGTAGTAAAAAAAAAATGGTCATTTCCACCGGGATTTCCCGGGGCTATTCGGGACACCCCCAAAAACACATTTACAGTAGAACCTCAGTTAGCAAAGGCTCCAGTTAAGAAAAAAATTGATTAAAAACAAAGAATATTGATTACATTTACCTCACTGAGCAAAAAAAGTTTACTTATCAAAAAATTAGTGCATCATCAGTCATCACAAAATTGTGCATAGAATGTCATATTTAGAATTGTGCACCAGGCATCATAGAATGAAAGTAATTGACCTAAACTATGATTTATTTCTCCAAAACATATTATGTTACTAAAACATTCCTTTCTGTTTCAGGTACGTTTTTCACTATCTTTTTTTATAGTAAATTCACTTAACCCAATTAAAATGGTGTGAAATTACAAGCCATCCTGTAAGCTTACAGATACAGAAAAAAATGATAAAGGCTGCTGATATGAAGCTTGCAGTGGACAAGGTAGTTGAAATGCTCAATGGCCTGTTCATAGATATGGTAATATCACATCAATAATATGGTAATTAATGTATATGGTAATATCATATCAGTAAAGGAAAAACAAGTAAAAATCGCAGAAAATGTCACTTATTCTACCTCTACATCATCTACAATGAAAAAGGAGGACTTCAGAGTACTGTTAGTAATGGATGAGTACACTCTGCATACTCTGCAATCTGCATGCTTCAAATGTTTTAAAATGAAGTTTTATTCCAAGTGTCCCGAGTAGCCCCGTTCATAGTGGCAGAGCAGATAATTTTTGAGACTTGGTCTCAAGTTCATTTTTGAGTCCTATAAGTAGACCAGTTAAGTATCATGGAAAATTGGAAAACAGCATTAGCTTACTTAGGAAATTGGTTAAAATCTTGAGTAAATGAGGAAATTAAAAATGAACTGATTCTAAAAAATTTCTGGTCTGTCACTATGGCCCCGTTCGAAGGGGCTACTCGGGACACTTTTTATTTGCTTCTGGCACCTTACGAATAGCATGTTTAATTTTTTTGACAATGCCATTCGATAGCCCTCGCAATGAGCTATAAAATGAGCATAAACTTGTTTATGAAATGTTTCATCATAAGAAGTTATTAATAGTTATTACCAAAAAAAATGCTCAAAACTGTCCCGAGTAGCCGCAGGCCCCCGGTTGACACTTGATGGTAATTTCAAAGTTTAGACAAATCAGGTAGTAAATGAATAGGTATTGGGTATTGCAAATAAACAAGCTTGGTCAATTAACATGTTGTGAAATTCAAATCAAATTAGCCTAGCCCTAGGTAGGTAGTGCCTGAAACATCAGATTAAAATTGAATTTAAATGATATGGACAAACAAATGACTTGAAATTTTTAAAAATGAGCTCATTAAAATTATAGAAAAAACATCTACACTAATTCATATGTTATAAAAGAACGACCTACCTACCTACCTAGAAAAATTTAGTTAAAATAAAGATAGGAACTGTGAAGTTAAAAATAGGTTCATTTGAAAATTCATCATAAATACAGAATCTGTAAATGAGACTATTAATCAAATAGATTCACAGTAATTTAAGACAAAAGGTACATACATTGCACAAAGAATAGCCCGATGCGTTGCTTTATTACTAGTTGCTTTTGTTTACAATGAACACATAACACTGTTCGAACTCAATTCTTGTTTTTCGTTTTACTCACTTTCATTTTACACTCACCTTGTAATCTTCTAGACGCGGCCATGGCTATGAAATGGATCTCCAGGTACTTTTTGACATATTTATAATTAAATTACTGCTATACATGCACAACCGGTCGATTGTTTAAGTAAATATTTTCAACTGACTGCGAATACTTAGAGTGTGTCCACCATTGCTGCGTTTCTGATCTTCTTTTCTTGAAGCAAAATCCAAGTCTTTTAAAAATTTACTTTGATGTAAAATAAAGCAATATTTGCATATTTTTCTATTTTTGCAGCACATCTCCTTAATAGGTGGTTTATACTCTTATGGCCAGCCATCAAACCCTAATAGCGTGCATTTAAATTATTGGTATAACGTGATATCAGAATGTTCTCATTTCCTCATTACTAATTGAATAACATTGTTTATCTATTCAATTTTAATTAATTTTTTTATTATATTTTAGATTCCATCGTTAATTGTTCATTTTAAACATTTTTGTGACAAAGATATCAATGGGTTCATGTTGATGTCGTTCATTTTTTCAGTCACAGTCACTGACAGAAATCGGCCAGTTGCAGGTTATCGTCGATGAAGAGCGCAACAACGCGCTTTGTGCGCTCGTTAAAATCTTCTTTCAATATCCTAACATGTCTTTCATCTTCTTTTAATATCCTTATATCTTGAGCATTTAGTATATGTTTCCTATTAATTGTCATTTTAAAAAATTTTATATGTCTATAGAACAATTTTTTGTCGTCCACGTATTATCCGAAGATTTCATTCATAAAGATTTTCTCATAAATTAACTATATTCAGGATGATATTGTACCTAAAAATTGTCTTCTGCGTAATATCCTGACAGGCTGACTGCATACAGAATACCTACAGGAAAAGCGCATTCGTTAAAGGGATTTCCATTATTTACTTCTTTAATATCTTTACGGTTTGCATTTAATTTTCGTCGGATAGCGCGTGTTCTATGTAGTATGTTACGTGCCTGCGTTTATAACTTATTAAAAATTATAAATAAATGACTGCATTCAGCTATTTCCCTCTTAAGTATAGAACTACAGTTTATACGCGGCACTTCCAATATAATTTGATGGCGAGTCACTCGTTGAAATTCTCATAAATCATTTTTAACTGACAAAGTAAATTAATGGTTTTCTCGATTATTATTCCTGAGCATTTATTACGGTAGGAAACATTTCACGTCACAATAACATCACAATGACATATGACTAGTTAGCTTGGTTGGTCACAGAGTTAGGTTTATATATTATCATAAATGGAAAAAGAAACAAATTCTGGTGACGCTCGCATTGCCAATGACAAAATATATTTTTTTTAACTAAATATCAGAATTTAATTTGATCACGTGTCGCCTGTTTATTAGTCAATGAATGAGCTTATTATAACCTATAAAGAGAAAGCGAAATCTGCGAAATTAAGTTTTGTTTATGTTAAACGCAGTGGTTTGGTAAGTAGATAATAACTGTGACTATTAAATATAAATCAAATCAATATGGTTGCGGGAAACCAATGGTTTCCCGTGGACCAATATGGTCCACGGGAATCAATATGGTTCCCGTAACCAATAATGGTTACGGGAAAAGAGCGTTTAGTCTTCCAAAAACAAACTTAGTAAACGACTTTTTGATAGTTATCACTGCGCATTGATGTCGGTTAGATACATTTATGATGAAAATGGAATCAAATTGAATGCTCAACCTAACTCATCTTCAGATATTCTTCGCGCTGCCTATAGATTTAGTTGAGACTACAGAACGCTTGTTATGTCCTTCTCTCTTTAATATTTGTTCACACACGCGTCTGCGACAAAGTAACAATATTAAACAACATCACAAAAAATGAATAATAGGCTCTTGTGGATGCCTATATAAGCCAATTAAGCTTTGCATATAGGATAAAAGTCGCGTTGTAATTGTCGCCTATCGCTTCGAAGTCGCCCAACTCAGCACAGCTTATTAAACTCTGAAGGAAATGAACATAAAAGAGTAACACTTGTTGAGAACATTAAATTTCAAACACATTAGCTTTAAAAAAACTACGTACTTTCTTTTCTAAATATAGGGCCTATACACGAGGCCAATTGCACGGTGAAATATGCGTATAAAAATTACTTTTCAAATACTACACTTCTAAAGAATCCAGTGTCTGTGATGTTACACATGTGAAATAAATTTCTAATTTAATTTTCAAACACACAAAAAAAATTTGTTTTCAAATTTTTTGATATATAAAAAAATTGAATTTTCAAAATTATTTATTCTGTCAATTGATTCATGCATTGTCACCGACTTTACGCAAGTGTTCAAATTTTCAGATCGATTGGACAGGTAGAAGCATGATTACAAGCACCTTGACTTTCAAGATACAATTCAATATTTCAACTCAGTCTAAACATGAAACTACCTCTCAACTGCAAAGTGGCTGTGTGAATTTCAAGGATATAAGTTCAGCAGTTTCAAGATAAGGTTTTCCGACACCAACTACAGTCATTCAACTCCTTATTGTATCCAATTTCCATAATAAAATTCACAGTACGATTGAGCAGTGGCTGAATGAATTTCAAGGGTCTCAATTCAATCGTTTCAGAATCGGAATTTATGTTTGTAAAATTCGTAATTTCTTCGTAATATGACCTAATGACCTAAATCGAGACATTTTTAATTCAGACATTTCAATCGATATAGAATTTGGTTTTAGGATAGTGAAAAATGAATGCTTTACTATAAATTTCACCCAACTTGAGGAAATGTTTGCCTCACAACTTCGCAGTTGCTGGAAATAGATTTCCTTGCAAATACGGTACTGGAAACTCTTTCGTTTAAGTTTACTCTTAAAGGTTTGCCCAATGCCCGGTGGCCCCGTTGTCAAAGTACAGACTACTGAGAACCAAGATTACAACAGTGAGTTGTGGGCTCGATCTCAGCTTCCTGTGACAATTTTGGCCATAATTGACAAGGTGGACGGGTGGTTGAGATTGAAAGATTGAAGCAATGATGTACGGGTTCGCAATCCCAACAAGCTGTGAGAATTCTGCGATGTCTAAGGTCAATAAGTTGCGACAGGCAAGATTTGGCCTATTCAACGCTGATACCGCTATATCATTGATCGTAAAGAATGGAGGGCAAAGTAGCCAATAAATTCTGGGCTGAAAGCAAGACCGCCGGTCCACTAACATTATTCAATTACAAGCCTGCCCGCTCATAAGCAGGCAATTCTGTACCCGGCCTCACCTACTGCGATGCAGTAGTGGGCCGAAATTCCAACTCGTAAATTACCCTGCCAATTCCAAGCCTCAGCAAAAAATAGCTCTATTCAGAATATGAGCTATAAACCGTAGGCCACGCTGGAACACAATAAGATTTACCAGCTGCGCACTGTTTTTGGATTGAGATAATAGCACTTATTGAGATAATAAAATATGCAACCACTTTTGCACGACCTCACGTGTTTACCCAGTCCTTCTTGCAGCCAACGACAGAATTTTTTTCTCACATGCCTACACTTTGCGAAAAATTTACTAGCCACACTTTTTTTCTCACCCTCTGCAGCTATTAATGAATTTTGATTAGATCTGTTCAGGTGTCGAGAGAAAGTCGAGGCAATGTGAGTAAATAAAGCCGGATACATAACTGGCTACTTATGATCGAGATTGCATAAAAGCACCGAAATTCGGACGTGAAAGCAGTGGCTGACCCTCTAGCGCTCTTGCGCATTTGTCCATTGAGAGGAATACGAATTGTTAGAAGCAATTTGGAATACATACAGTACTCATTGCTTCTAATACGCAACACTGGGACTTGATGATGCAGTACATTTCATGTAGGATGATGTCGTTTTATCATTTCCGTTATTTTATACGTCTTAATTTGCGTAGATGAATGAGTGAAAAATTCATGGAAGAGAAGATAAATTTGTTGTTGACGTTGACCAAAACGTTGACCGTTCCAGTTGATGAGTGACGGATGATGTATGAGACGTACATATCATATCATATCATATCATATCATATCATATCATATCATATCATATCATATCATATCATATCATATCATATCATATCATATCATATCATTGGGCAAAAGCCATCACCAATCATTGTTTTTCAGTCTAAAGTGATGTACAGAAAAGTCGCCTCGAAAGCGTGAGCGTTTAAATTTTGCGAAAGGCGACTATGATAAACTTCGTGAAGCAGTGAATGCAGTGAATATTTCGAACTGTATTAAGGACATGAATGTGGCTGATTCATGGCCATTACTCAAGGACACGGTTATGTCTGCAGTTGATGCGCGTGTACCTCAAATTAAGAAGGTGGAGCTAAAAAACTCAGTGGATGAACAGTACAGTTCTAGCTAAGCTGAAAACAAAGAAAGAAGCCTACCAGCGTTATTTTCAGACTCGTAGCGATCCTATACGCAAGAGCTCGAAATCAAGCTAAAGAAAGCTGTCGCACCGCAGTAAAAACCCCCGAATAAAGTATTGCTAAAATGCAAAAGAAAAACCTGAAGGCCTTCTTTTTGTACGCTAGCTCGAAATGCAAGATAAAGAACGGTATTTCTGATTTGAAAGTAGATCAACGAAAGATGTCCTCTGATGAGGGCAAGTCTAACGTTTTTAATAAGTTTTTCAGTAGCGTATTCAATGAAGAGGACTTGAACAGTATTCCAGCTATTGCAGAGCGCCCAGTCGGCTCTAAATTAACAAGTTTTGAAGCACAAGAAGAAGAGGTTCTCAAGCGCCTTATCGCTGTAAATCCAAACAAGTCTTGTTGACCGGACGGCTTCCACCCCAGATTACTTAAATAGTTAGCAACTGTCCTAGCCGGCCCACTGACGTCATTTTTTCGAAAAACTTTGAAGGAAAGGATCTTACCGGCTGACTGGAAAGAAGCTCAAGTGACACCATTGTTCAAAAAAGGTGACAAAAGTCAAAAGCTGCCCGGACAACTGTCGCCCTGTCAATTTGACAAGTGTCGTTTGCAAGGTAATGGAATGTGTTGTGAGGGATCGATTGATGGATCATTTGACTGCTAATAATCTCCAATCAGACTGTCAGCATGGTTTTATTGCCGGGAGATCCTGCACCACTAACCTCTTGTCTACTCTGAACGAATGGACCCGCCTCCTGGACGAAAGGGAGCCAGTAGATGCAGTGTACCTCGATTTTGCCAAGGCATTTGACAGTGTCCCACATGAGCGGCTGTTGGGTAAATTGAAGTCTTTGAGAATTGAGAGTAATGTACTCAAATGGATAAGAAATTTTCTGGTAGGGAGACGACAACGTGTTTGTATTATGGGTCCGTATCAGACTAGCTTCAGTGCGCAGCGGCGTGCCACAAGAAAGCGTTCTCGGGCCTGTTGTATTCGTTGCGTTTATAAACGATCTGCAAGAAGCTGTGTCTAGCGTCTGCTCGATGAATGCTGATAACACAAAAATTTATAATACAGTAAAGAATACGTCGCAGAAAGTACAGTTGCAAGGTGATCTTGACAGGCTGGTTGACTGGGCTGATAAGTGCGCAGCTGCGTTTTAACGCTGACAAATGTAAAGTAATACGCCTTGGCAAGAATAATGAACAGCAAGATTATAGTATGAGAGGACACGGTTGCAACGACAGAGTGTCAACAGTCGACAATGGAAAAAGATTTAGGAGTTAATAATCGACAATAAGTTGAAATTTTCTACGCATATTGAAGGCAAAGTTAATGAAGCCAATAAACGACTTGGACTGATCAGCCGCTCTTTCGAGTTCCAAGATGCAGAAGCGATGTAGCAGTTGTTTGTTGCTGTCGTGCGCCCGAACCTAGAGTTTGGAAACGTTGTATGGTCACCGAAACTTGAAAAGGATAAAAATTTAATAGAGTGTTCAAAGACGTGCAACAAGGATAATTCCGGGCTTGAAAGGCAAGTCCTATAAGGAAAGATTAAAGATTATGAAGCTTCCGAGCCTCGGTTATCGACGTCTGCGTGGGGACCTCATTGAAACATACGTGTATAACAGTATACTCATGGCCTATACAAGGTCCCAGAAGGATTACTAGAATTTGAAACAAGAAGCAACACCAGGGGCCACGGCTATGAACTAAAAAACTGCGTTGTAACACATCCTAGATATACCTAGACCTAGACATCCTAGAAATATCTAATGCTTTTGAAAAAGTTGACCATGGGGTGCCCTTTAGAAAGCTGAGGCTGTTGGGGGTAAGAGGAAGCATGCTAAGGTGGATCCACAACTTCCTTAGAGATAGAGTACAAGCTGTCGCAATTGGAAACTCGAAATCGAGAGAAGCGAAGGTGAAAAGCGCAGTTCCGCAGGGCCCAGTGCTTGGACCGATCCTCTTCCTCATCCACATTGCCGATATTGACTCAGAACACACCACGCTTCTACATCGTCATTTGCGGTCGCTACAAAAGTGCTGATGAAGATCACAGATTACCTAGACTGCTAGAGGTTGCAGGATGACCTATCGTTAATCTACGATTGGGCCCTAGTGAACAATATGCAGTTCAACGGCACCAAGTTCGAAGTAATGAGATACAGAGTCCTCAAAGAGATCGGGATGCCACATCGATACTTAGCATCAGATGGCACAGAAATTGAGGAGAAGCAACTAGTTTGAGATCTCGGAGTGTTGATGAGTACTGAAGCCACGTTCGATGCCCATATCGAGGAAATAGTCGCGCGCAGCCGGCAACGGATGGGGTGGATATGGCGGACATTTCGAACGAGAGAAGCAGCACCAATGATTACACTCTTCAGAGCCCTCGTGCTCCCCAATCTTGAGTATTGCTGCCAATTTTGGTCGCCACTCAAGGCGGGTGCGGTGTGGAAACTGGAGGCAGTGCAGCGGACCTTCACGTACAGGATCAGCGGCATAAGGGAGCTGAACCTGAACTACTGGGGAAGGCTGAAACACCTGGGGCTGTACACACTGGAGAGGAAAAGAGAAAGGTATATCATACTGTACACTTGGAAGATGATAACCGGACTGGCTCCCAACTTTGAAAGTGAGACATCCAGAATAGTGACACGTTACAATGAAAGGAGAGGGAGGCGGTGCGAGGTTCCCCCATTTAATAACCGAGCCACGGCCAGAGTACAGACTCTTCGTGAGGGATCACTGTCCGTGGCAGGACCGAGGCTCTTTAATGCCTTGCCAAAAGCGCTGAGAGGAGAGGAGTTCACCCTTGCAACATTCAAGAGACGATTGGACAAGTGGCTGAGAAAGATCCCGGATTGTCCAGTAACGGGAAACTATCCTAAGCAAGTGACAAGCAACAGCATCTTGCATCAGCTGGCCCAAAGGAGGGCAAATGGACGGAACACGTCCAACGTTACATCCGGGATCCGAGGGCGGGGTGACCTGCCTAGCGACGACTCTGAGAGGGAGGACGACGAAGGCGGCGCATCAGCGTGACCGGGGACGAGGAAGTCCCGAACTCATCATAAGGTCATAAGGTAAGGACACCCATGCGACATTTCTTCTCTCTTCGAGTCACCGACATGTGGAACAGCCTCCCTGATTGCATCGTTGACGCTCCCAGTATGAACGCCTTCAAGAACAGACTAGACGAAGCTATGCAGGAGCATATGTTCAGTCTTAAAATGCCTAGCAACTTACCGACCAGGCAATAAGTCCAGCAACTATCTTAATCAATCGTCAGTTCTGGAAAGATCGGGTTCTAAAGGCCGAATCCCTTATGAATCAAGTCAAGAAAAGTACAAGAATTGGTAACAGGCTATGGGCCTATTTCTTCAGTGCCGACACTACTATTCTATTCTATATCATGTCATGTCATGTCATGGTGATGTAGGCGCTGAAGAATAGGCCTGATGTGACCTGACGCCGAAGATCCCTTTGTTGGTAATTTTTTTCTCTTTACTTAAAAATATGTAGAAAAGATTCCATACGTGATTAACTCACAGCAGTGTTTGTGACTAAAAAATGAAACTACATACTCCAAATCAAAAGTCTTTTGTAGTAGGTTTCTCGTGCTCTTTGCTTTACCTAACCCAATTCGGTGTTATTTTTTGAGAAACACGTAGTGTAGTTAGCTCATGCAGTCTGACCTAACAGGGATGAAAAATAACTTGCTCGATAAAACTTATAAAACTTTGTTAGTAACAGTAGAAAAGAACTTGTGTCGTCATCCCTTCTATGACATAGGAAAAAAGTTTACCTTAAAATAAACAGAAACCATCACACAAATTGTAACGGAATTATATGTTTAAAAACATTAGCCAAGAAATAATTCATTTTACTTAATGGATCCAATTATGGTTGAACTAGTATAAGGTTGACCCTTGAGGTGCTCATTTTTGAGGATGTAGTTTGTTGTTCGTCTGTGACGTCACTGATCTCAGTGAACTCAACCTTATATAGTTCAACCATGGATCCAATCATAGTTGAATTAATAAATATATTAAATCAACCATGGATCAAATCATTTATGGACCAAAAACTAAAACTGATAGTTCTCTTATCAAAATAATGAAAATCTCTCCAATCCGTGTTCCGGGAAATAGTTTGCGGTGAATTACCAGCTTTTCTATGTGAGTTTTGCTTGAAAATTGAAATGATCATTGGCAGTTTCAATCGAGAGTTCACAGTGAAAGGTGGTGGTAATTTCGCTGAGACCAAATCTGCCGGCTTTCAATCTGTGTATGTTCGTTAACTTTAACCAACCGTAAATTTTTGTCTCATTCCCTTGAGTAGTAAATCTAAACTGCCACCAAGAAGACAAGGGAGAACTCCTCCTAAATGGAGGGTCGTCATGAAAATGACAGCCCTTCCAAAGTTCCACAGAAACGAGACCCAAAGAATCCAACAATATTGGAAGGCGCGGAAGCAACAGAAAAACGCCCACAGTGACACCTACTACGGTACTACCATCAACGTCCAACGAGCAAGAATCAATCCAGCCAATCACGAAAACGAAGAATAGCTTCTCCTGCTGCCACCCCTAACACAAAGAAAAGTGCCGCATCAGGATCAGGCCTTCGCCTGACTGCAACAATCAAGCATGCTGACAGAGAGTCCCCAGGACCCATGGTAGGTATGTGCACAAAAAAAATTTTTTCCTTTGATCGTAATGAAAATTATACCACTGAAAAGAGAAAAAATTTAGAAAAATATCACATAAGTATAAGTGGGGTAGGTCGAAACCACTGTGCAGAGAGTGAACGAAGATTTAAAGACCTACGGCGACGCATTATTGGCAAAATTTTTGCCTTCAGAAGATCTTGCCGACACATTTAGATTTAAATTCTTGCATTTAATATATTTCTCAGTCTTCAGCCAACTATTTAGAAAAAAAGTAAGGTTTCTGGTACGTTGGATGGATTACGATGCAGCGAAGCTTGTCCGGAAATCAATTGCGATGAGTTCCCGCAAAAAATGTAAACAACATTTTTTTGATTGCATAGTTTTGGTCGCATTAGAGCGGTCAGACTGCTTTATTACTTGTTCAGTTGACACTTGCTGTACAACCCATGGTCAGGAAGATGTGCCAGGTGCGCGGGAATTTTTTTTGTCATTTTAACGACCTGCGCGGTGCGCCGTACAATGCTGGTAAAAAAATGCGCCGTGCGCCGTACTTTACAAAGTCGACAATATACGCGAGTATATTGACTACGCGAGTCGAAGTGACAATAATAAAATGTAAGACATGTCTGGGTTACTTCTGACTCTTCCGCGTTCTGCTTGTCGAATACGGAACGTACGGTAATCGTAAACTGCGGCTTACGTCTGTTCCTCCACAAACTGCTCGTACGCGGCAGCGCGTCTTCCGCGTTCCGCTTGCCGGATACGGAACGTACGGTAATCGTAATCGTAAACTGCGGCTTACGTCTGTTCCTCCACAAACTGCTCGTACGCGGCAGCGCGACGTAGAATTGATGGCCGGGATTGCGCGAACACGTGCGCCAAGTGAATCAATTTTCATTACANTCGTGTCTTGTCTCATCTCATGTCTCGTCTCATCTCATGTCTCGTCTCATCTCATGTCTCATCTCATCTCATGTCTCATCTTATCTCATGTCTCGTCTCATCTCATGTCTCGTCTCATCTCATGTCTCGTCTCATGTCTCATCTAACGTCTCATCTCATGCTTGTCTCATGTCTTGCCTCGCATCTCATCTCACGTCTCGTCTCATGCTTGTCTCAAGTCTTGTCTCATGTCTCGTCTCCTCATCTCGTGTCCAATCTCATGTCTCGTCCTATACCTCCTATATGTCTCATCTTATGTCTCGTTCGTGATGCGGTACTATAGGACCGCATCTCAAACGCCATTTCGGATGTCATTCACAGGTCAGATCTCAAACCAAAAATCGTCTTTTTATCAGACCTCACCGTCACTATTTGATGGTAGGCAGAGCTTCTGACATGTTACAAGCATGTTCAAAGAACTCTTAGCTTGCTCTGATAACATTTTGGTAAATATTGTAATACGATATCACATTTTATTTTCAGCACAAAATGGCACCCTTTGTGAATGCCCACTAATTAAGTAAACTACGCTGATTTCTCAAAAAATGAGATGGCGTCGTCATAATTAAAGCTTTTTTTGTTTGTTTCCAAGCACGAGCCGGTCGAATAATGGTTTTGGTTGGACGGGACTTGCAGAACTAAATGTCTTCCGCGCGCGCTAACAAAAATTGCTGGTCCGCCATTTTGCTTGGTTTGTTGTGATTCGTACGTCGTTTGTGCACATACCTACCCATGGCAATAAATAATGGCATAGTGACAAGTGGCAAAGCAGAAAGTTTTTTAGACTCTCCCTCAAGCTAAATTTTGAGTCCTATAAGTAGACCAGCAAAGTATCATGGATACCAGCATCATCATACATTCATACTTTAGATATTGGTTTAAATCTTGAGTAAATGAGGAAATTAAAAATGAACTGATTCTGAAAAATTGCTGGTTTGCCACTATGACCCATGGTGCAGACTGCAGAGGGTGGATGCAGCGTCGCCAATACATAGTGACAAACCAGAGATTTTTTAGAATCAGTTCATTTTTAATTTCCTCCTTTACTCAAGATTTAATGCAATTTCTTATGTGTGATAATGCTGGTATCAATGATACTTGACTGGTCTACATATATGACTCAAAAATGAACTTGAGGGAGAGTCTAAAAAACTCTCTGCTTTGCCACTATGCTTTACTTGTCTACTTATAGGACTCAAAAATGAACTTGAGGGAGAGTCTAAAAAACTGTCTGCTTTGCCACTATGCGCCAATATATGGGTTTTTAAGCCCTAGGCGTTGCCGGGTAATTTTAAGATGCATCGCCGGGTAATTTTTATTTTTTAATGAAAAGCCATTTAGGCTGAGAAATGAAAAACTATTTACAAGCCACGAACTTATTTACAAGGTTGCATGCACGTGTTACCCCAAATAAGTTGAAATAACTAATTTTACCCTAAAAACAGTCCATTTATATAGCAAGTGTCAACTGAACATGTGATAATGCAGTCTGACCTTGACCACTGTAATGTGACCGCAACTACGTAATCGTAAGCTTGATGTTTACATTTTTTTGGTGGGAACTCATCGCAACTGATTTCCGGGCAAGCTTCACTGCATACTGATCAATCTTCTAACATACCGGAAACCTTACTTTTTTTAAATAGTTGGCCGAAGACTGACAAATATATTAGGTAAATGAAAGAATTTTAATCTAAATGTGTCGGCAAGATCTTCTGAAGGCATAAATTTTGCTACTGAAGTGTCGCCAAAGATCTTACAATATTCATCCACTCTCTGCACAGTGGCCCAGGACTAGTAACAAACACCCATCCCACGGACTGGTCTCTACGTGTGTAACTTGCACATATGACACATGCCGACACGGTCACCTGAGCGAAAACATCTAGATACCCTCCATGACGGACATGGAAGAAAACGATGCTGACTCAATAATAAGTGGAGTCATATCAGACAGTGCAGATGAAATAACGCATCAACAAGAGAAACAAGATACAACGCTAAGACCTAAGAGGAGATGCTAAAATCAATATCAGGCCAACCCCTACCAGCACCAGCCCCCTTGGACCCAACCAAATAACAATAACACAGAAAAACCATCTAACTCAAGATAATGGGTCTAGCATGAAGCAGAATGCTGCACCAACATCAGCAAGAGTGAATCTGAACTGCTCTGAACATCTGGAAAATGCAGGACAGAACATCCGGCAAATCTTGATAACTGCCAAGGATGGAATAACCGACCTGTCAAAGATAAATCCATTCCGCATTGCAAGGGCTACTGATATGATCTGTGGACCAGTTGAAAAAATAGAACACCTACGCAATGGATCCTTGCTGGTCACCACCAAAACACTCGAACAAGTGCATGCAATAACAAAAATGAATTAATTTGCTCCTGCCGACACCTCAATTCCAGTTGAAACCACAATTGCTTGGTCCTCCCAATTCTCATACAGTAAAATCTTTGCTCCAGAACTGCAAGGTGAGTCCCTAGAATACCTACTGTCCATCTTGAGACCCAACAAAGTTGTGGGAGTGAGGAAGCTCCTATCTGATCCAGCAAAAGCTAATGTCCCACTCTTTGTTCTAACCTTTTTGAGCCCAACTCCATCCCCCAAGATACAGATAGGATACTGTTATGTCAGAGTAGACAGATATTATCCTAACCCGCTAAGATGCGGGTTCTGCTGCAGATTCGGACATTCCAGCCTGATTTGCTCAAACAAACACCCATCATGCAGCCACTGTGGCAGAGAGGGACACACCAGAGAAAGCTGCCCTGACTCTTCCCTGCCTCCAAAATGTCTAAACTGCAAAGGTCCCCATGATGCTACATCTAGGCAGTGCCCAAAATACCTGGCCAAAATCTATGCATGCCACCTCACAGCAGATGAATGGATCAGCTTTGCAGCTGCCCGAGCCAGAGTTCAGGCCGAGGAAGCAAGCCCAGCACCCTCACCAACTATACTACAAAGACAAAGCAACACAGCAAGAACAGCTCAACTCAGTGAATTTAACAGTCAACAAAACAAGCAACCAACAAAAGATGCCAACAACCTGGAACTTAACTCCTTGAAGGTCTTCCCAACACTCACACAGCTCATCGCCCAAGATGCATCATCCTCCATACCATCACACCAGCCACCAACAACTCGATCCTCTTGGAAATGGGGACCACCCAGTACCTTCAGACCCACCAGATCTCCAGTGCAAGCCACTCCTTCAAAATCTCTATCTCAGTACCCAAACACCCAAAACCACTCTGACGCCCACGCTAATACCAACAGAAGTGAGACACAGCCAGACCTCTCAAACAACAGAAATGAAGACCATCCAGCGCCAACCCATAGTCCTGAGCAGTGAGCACAGCCAAGCCCGCAACTGCCCACTAACCGCATCAAGTGCCTACACCCAGCACGCCACAACCCCTCCTTTTGCACTACCAAATCACATAGCTGAATTCCTGCATATCCTAACCAAACTGCTGCCAATTCTTATTCGCCTGTTCTTCTCAACACAAATCACAGACAACGCTGAATGCTTCCTCGAGATGGGCCACCTACTCAATGCTGACACAACCGTAGCTGACTCGCTTGCACAATTTGGCCTCACTTCAATCTCTCAATGAATCTCAAGATCATCCAATGGAACATCTGCTCCCTGCACTCTAACAAGCCCTATCTCCAGCAGCTAGTATCAGATCACAACCCAGATATCCTGTGCCTTCAAGAAACATTTTTACAGACGGAGTCCAAAATACACATCCCTGGCTACCAACAGCCTGCAGCTCGCTGTGAGCGAATATGCGGTCGTGGGGGAGGTGTCCTGGCCTTGGTACGGACAACCATTCCACTTTCTATACTATCACTAACATCCCCACTTGAGACATGTGCAACCACCATACACCTTCCTGGGCATGACATCACAATGTGCTCCCTCTACCTACCTCCTAATCTCCCCAGGAATGTCATACAAGCTGAGCTACCCACCCTAATCTCACAACTCCCCACACCCTTCGTTATATCAGTTGACAGTAACGCACACCACACAACATGGGGCTCTCCCCAGACAGACAGCAAGGGAGTAGCAATAAATGACATCCTGCATGAGTGTGACCTGGTTATTCTGAACACCTCTGAACCAACCTTCTTGGCCCCCTCAGGGCAATACAGCCATATAGACCTCACCATAGTAACTCCAGACATCGCCCCACTATTCAACTGGGCCCCCTCTCCCGACCCCTATAATAGTGACCACTTTCCTCTCATCATCTCATCGCACATAGCACTCGAGACCTCAGAGCATCAACGATGGCACATCAACTCTGCCGACTGGGCAGGATTTCATAACTCCCTAACCCTACCTAAAGTATTCTTATCACCAACCCAAGCATGCGGGGCAGTAACCACAGCCATCCTTGCTGCTGCTCATGCTCACATCCCATGCTCAGCACCAGGCACTAGGCAGACACAAATTAGGCAACTGCTGGTGGACCAAGGAGTGTGCAGTGGCCAGACGCAGGAAGAACAGCGCCCTAACTAAGTACAGAAATCATATCGGCAACCTCGACCTCTGGATTGCCTTCAAACGTGCACGAGCTATCTTCAGGAAAACAGTTCAGACCGCCCGCAAAGAGAGCTGGAAAGAATACCTTGCCACCATGACAGAAAAAACCAGCAGCGGAGAGATCTGGGGCAAGATCAAGGCTCTCTTCCACAGACGAGTTCAATGAGCACTGACACTTATCAGCAACAATACCCTACACACAGATCCATCCTCTACCTCAAACCTCCTCGGACAGCACTTCTCAAAGCAAAGCAGTGGGAAATATGATGACCCTGTCTTCTCTGCACATCAAGCAGCACAAGATGCCCGCCTTCCTCACTTTGAAAGGGACTCAAGGCAATGGTACAATAAAAAATTTACCCTAGAAGAACTGCACCAAGCACTCCGTTCATCCTCATCCAAATCACCTGGAGCTGACACCATTCCCTTCAGCTTTTTGCACCACTTCTCCTCCCAACAAATAGAATCACTACTCAGCTTCTACAACTACATAGGTATATTAAAACGGGTTCCCACATCAATGGAGGGAGGCTATTATTGTCCCCATCCTCAAGCCAGGAAAACCAGCAACATCTGTCTCCTCCTACCGCCCCATCGCTCTCACAAACTGCCTCTGCAAAATAATAGAAAAATGATCAACTGGTGTTTGCAGGTACAACTAGAAAGAAGCGCATTCTACAACCCCTGCCAAAGCGGCTTCAGAGCAGGGCACAGCACCTTGGATGCACTATTCTGCCTGAAATCAGCAGCTCATGAAAGCCTCATGATCAACAACTCATGTGCTGCAGCGTTCCTTGATATATCACGAGCATTTGACAGCGTCTGGCACGGTGGTATCTTATTAAAACTGAGGAGCATAGGAATCAGTGGCAACATGGCCTGCTTTGTGAGAGACTTCCTCTCACTGCGCTCACTACGCACCCGTGTGGGTGGCCGTGTGGGTGGTATACAGCGGTGTACCCCAAGGCTCTGTACTCAGCCCAACGCTGTTCTGTATTATGATCAATGACCTCTTTGCAATGGTTCCCCCACGAGTGCAGTGCTCACTTTATGCAGATGATGGATCCCTCTGGGTGTCCCAACCAACGCCAACAGAAGCTATCAACATTCTGCAAGGTGCCCTACAGACTATAGAGAGGTGGTCCCAACAGTGGGGGCTAACAATTTCTGCAGAGAAGACCACAGCCATTGTGTTTACCAGAGCACGCCAAACTCCAGACCAACAGCTAATACTAAATGGCTTAAATCTACAATTTGTGTCCCAGGTCCGTTTTCTGGGAGTTATATTTGATCAAAAACTGACTTGGGGCTCGCACATAGCAAACCTCACCTCCAGATGCCAAGCTGATCTTCGGCTACTGCGAGTGGTTGCTGCCAGGCGGTGGGGAGCTGATGCCTCAACACTTCAGCGGCTGTATGTTGCATTAATCCGATCTAAACTCGACTATGCCAGTTTTCTACTAAGCCCAGCGGCAGCCACCCACTTACAAAAGCTTGACAGAATTCAATATGAAGCTGCACGCATCATACTCGGGGCACTGCGTTGTACCCCTGTCGTAAAGTTGGAGGCAGAGGCAGACCTGATGCCACTCAATCTAAGAAGACAACAGATTCTACTGATGTACTGTACCCGCGCCCTCACCATACCACGTCACCCAGCAAGACTCCTGCTACTCAACTACCACCCCTATGCATTATATGAACACCTTGCACGACCGCTACCAGCTGCAGGCCGAGCATATCAGGGCTTTAGAAAATTCCAACTGAAGGCACAGGATATCCCCACAGTGCCCATGCAAGCACGATACATCCCAGCCAGAATCAGAACCTTTGCCACACTAGCTGTACAACACAAAGAAGAAACCTCCCCAGAGCAATGGCAGCAAGCCTTTAAGGACTTACTGGAGCATAAATACCCTCTTCACCACCAAGTCTACACAGATGGCTCTGTGAGCGACTGCAAATCCGGATGTGGAATCTACAGCCCATTATTCAAAATTAAAGCCCCACTACCACCTGCCACTTCAGTGTTCTCAGCAGAGCTGTATGCAATATATTTTGCAATAAAATTTGCTGCAGAAAAAATGGGCAAATTTGTAATATTTACTGACTCCCTTGCTTGCATCGCCTGCCTCCAATCAGCCAACCCTTCCAGACATCACTTGGTGCCTTGGATACAAAACCTGCTTATGACTACAATACCGAACAAATTTACCTTGGAGTGGGTACCTGGACATGTTGGAATAAAAGGCAATGAAGCTGCTGACAGACTTGCCCATGCCTCACTGGAGCTTGCCCAAATCACCCAGATGCCCTATAGCTCTGCTGATGTGAGAAGACTCATCACACACTCATTTCGCAGCATATGGCAGAGAGCATGGACTGAACAACCACAAGAACTGACTTCCTTCAAGCCAATACTAGGCCCACTAACTCAGCAATCTCTCCCTCAGCCTCACCAAGTCACAATCACGCGGCTCCGGCTAGGAGTGTGCCTGTTAACTCACGGCCACCACTTCTCAAGATCCCCCCCACTCCAGTGCACAACATGTCAGAGCCGCCTCACCCTTGAACACCTCTTCATCAGCTGTCCGGTACTGTCTCCTCAACGTGACCAGCTGAAATCCGCATGCGCTCGCCTCTCGGTTCCTATCTGCTTGTCTTCGCTTATGACCCCTGAATTCCCTGCTGAACTGATCATCAAATACCTCCAAGCCACCAACATGCTCAACAACATTTAATGCACCCTGAAGAATGCAGATTGGGGGCGCCAATACTCAAGACGGTGACGCGCCTCATCGTAACCAAGTAGTAACCAAGTAAGTAAGTAAGTAACCAAGAAATGATCACAGCCTCACAGGGAGAGAAGCTTGAACCGTTGTCAAAAGAGGAACTTCATGCAAACCTCTCTGTTTCCTAATAATTGTGATTTGTGAAAATGCTAAACGATCCCTCAATGATCAATTCATCTGAGGCCAAGGGTCAAGATCTTATTGACCCTGGTGCTTCACCAAATTGTCCAAATGCATCAGAGTTAGAGTTAAGACCCATGAATCATGATCACCCTTCACCCATTACTTAGATTGAAATGATCTGATTAGGCTATAGCTGACAAATTACAATGACTGATTCAAAACTCAGACATTTCTGTGAAAGTGAGAATATGAGATTGTTGGTGGTTAAGATACAAGTTATACAACTCCTTCCTCATTCCAATATGGCGACTTGTCAGAATGCGGCACGGGCCGGAAGCAGCACATTGGAACACAAGAGTGAGGAGTTCACCCCAGTGACCCACTGACCCCAGGTTGGGAAAAGTCCTACTTTTTCTGAAATATTGCGGCTCAATCCGGCTCTAAGCCTCTAACATCAAATAATTTCAGTAGGTATTAAATCTCCTGGCTCTAATGTCATGTATTTTTGTTTGATTGAAAAAAAGCGAGGTTTGCATTTTGCAAACATGTCATTATAAAATTTACAAATTCCTCAATCCGCTTTACTTGCTGTAATGCAGGGTGGCAATCTGGGATTAGGGCAAGTCTTTCTTTAGACGCGTTCACTATTTCTCATACACAGACTTACACTCATTCACATTTCCTCACAATCTCGTTCACATTTCATCATTTGAAATACCACTTGCATAGAATTGAATTTGTTAGCACGTGAATTCGAATGGAATAGTTCATTATTAAATTAGAGACTGAACAACTGCAAATTCTTAAACTACCGGTAGTCCATATCGAATTACTCCAAGATCCATATATGTATGCAAGTGCCCGGCACGTATTAAAGAGCACCATTAACATCTTGGATTACATTTTTGACTTCCCGCGCTGCGGATGAAACTGCAAAATTAATTGTTATAAATTTTCAATATATAATTATAATTTCATTTGTCTTTTTATTTCCTTTTTCAATGCCTGGTAGACAAAAAATTGTTTGAAAATTTTTATTTCTAATTTTTAGAGGCCTCCTTTGGTCCTTTTTATTATGTCTGAACTAGAAACCCAGGGTGCAGAGGGTGGATGCAGCATTGCCAATATATGGGTTTTTAAGCCCTAAGCGTCGCCGGCCCAGCGACGCTTAGTTCGGCAATGCTTAGTTGCTACATGGTGACGCTTAGTTGCTACATCCTAGCATAATTAAGCTAGGATGTAGCATATCCCTTGCTGCCTTAACATAACATAACATAGTGATCTCAGCGCCAAAGTGTAGGCCTGATGTGGTCTGCCTCCGATTCTTTTCCGTTTCATGCCTTGTTCACAGAAGATCTAAAATCATGTCATTTGACCAGATCTTTTCATGACTAACAATAGTTTGAAGTAGCTACTAGACTTCCACTGGCCTTCACTTATTTACCTGATTTTAAACTGTCTGATGCATCCATATTTAACAATTCCATCTGTTTCTTGTTGTGTTCCAGCACTAATGAAAATTATCATAACACCATTGCCTGCAATCCAAAGCTGTGCAAATTGTTCCCATTAATAGTTAATTTTATATATTTTTTAATTTTTTAATTTTTTATTTTATATGATAATATCCTATCAAGCAAAACCATTGTCCAGTTAACTGCAACAACTTCCATCTTGCCTGCCCATGCTCTAATTTTCATTACAATCACTTATGATTTACACATCATTTAACTTACAACTACAGAGTAGTTTGTTCATTTATATCAGTCACCTGAGTTCACTTTAGTACAAGATCCCTTTTATTAATTTCTTAGACCAGTTGTTTCATTATCCTTTTGCCCTTACCTCTCAATTCACAAGTAGACCACGAGTTTGCCTCGCCCATTAGAGACACCTGGAAACAGCGGAATTGTCATTACAACACATTCACTGAGGGATGCAGCGCTACTGCGGTGCTGCAGTGTCAGATTTTTTGAACCACCTCAATTTGGAGTGTAATGCTGAATGATAATTTCTAGCACATTTTCCATGCATTAGTTCATCAAATCTAAACTAACGTGGTCCTAATTAAAAATGAAGCTTTTATTGACATTAGGCTTGAATGAGCGTAGTTGGAATTATTCCTGTCCGCTTCATTGCGCTAAACTCTTGATTGGTAAAGCGTTGAAGAGGTGCTAAAACTTAGCGTTGACCATTGAGCACGCTACTTGAAAACAAAGCAGACTAGATAATCTTGACAACCATCAGATATTGTAATACCTTCATTATTCATTGTATTTTAAATAAATAGCCTCGTTATTAATGACGTCAAGAAATGATTCTAATTGACAAAATTGTGCATGAACGACATGCTAAATTTTTGCATTTAGCAAGCTGATCAAATTAATTAATCCTACTGGCTAAATCCTAAATGACCCTAGGCTAAATAATGTTTCAATACTTTCTCACTAAAATGCTTGTAAAATTCATGCTAGGTTATCAATACTTCCCTGAAATTATTTGCAAAACATTGCCTCGTTTTACTACACTGCCTCATTTGTTTTACTACAGACCTTTGCAGAAGTAATTTTCCAAAATATAATTTTTTAAACATTTTTTCCAGTGACCTTTAGAGCTATGTATATAGTAGATGTATGTTTCTTAACTTCCTTAATTCTACATAGATAGAAAAATGTCAAAGTTTATGCCACTATTTTTAGTTTGGCAATATTTCAATTAGTTTTGCTGCTATAACATTTTTATGCCATGATGGAGGACTGTCCCAATTTACCCTACTCGTCTTTTATTACCCCATTTGATGGTAATATCGTTATTGTTTATTAAATATAGGACAACCACTTACTTTAGAAGTAAATCCTTAATTTATTCACTTCAAAAATTTTAACAGATGAATACTTCATGACAACTAAATTGTATTATGGATGACACAGAGGTATTGCATTTGACAGGAGAAGATGGATTGCCCCCAGGAAAAACTTACAAGGTAGGTATGTGGCATGTCAGTTTGGACAAAGTTTTAATTGATTTCTAGCTTGACCCTTTGGCTTGCAAATTACTGTATACTGGTACATATATAATAATTAAAAACTTCCCAAAAATGACCAATCTTATTCTGCTGTTTGTGTATCAAGCTACACTAATTCACCATTGTTCACCACGCCAAGTGGCAAACCAGTGATTTTTTAGAATCGCTCGTTTTTAATTTTCTGATCTATTTAATATTTTAATCAATTTCTTATTTATGATAATGGCAGTATCCAAGATACTTACTAGTCTACTAATAGTACTCAAAAATGAACTTGAGGAAGGGCAACAAAAAATGTTTTCTCTTGCCACATGTTAATAAATAATCACCTCCTATCATTTCATACAAAGCATCACTCCTTGCCATGCTCTAGAATTGAAGTACGGTATGGGCATTTAAATATTGTTTTGGTCAGATAACATAAATGACATATCTGTCAAATTTTTAAAAGACAGAAGTAGCCATATCACTTCAATTTAATTACAGCAACTAAATTATATTGAATCAAATTATAGTTAGTGTTTTAATTTCCTTTTTAGTGCATTTTCTCATTTATGAAAAAATGCACTATTGTGCTTGCCATGTCCGTCTGTCCATCTGTCCGTCTGTCTGTCCGTCCGTGGCTTCATGTTTTCGTCGATATGAAAATGTGCTCTCTGTCACTCACTGCAGTGAGTACTGAGTTATATTTTTAAATTTTATTCAAGTTTTGAGCATAGAGACCCTATCAGATCCACAACTTATTCTTTGAAAGCACATATTTTGATTCTTAACCATTGTATGGTGTGATGCCATGTATATATATGGAATGATGGGTAGATAATTGGTGATAGGCTGAGGCATGGCAATGTAGCCTCAAATACAAAGAAAGAGACATGATGGTCCTTTTTGTGAGATTTCAAATCACTTTATGCATGCAAGTCAACCTGCCAAATTTTAAATATTTGTTTAGTATACTTTATTTGTCTTCAATTATTTTAACTTGAATCATACATTAAATATTTTAAAAATATATTTCTTGCAGGTTTTACAAGTGTACATCAAGTTCATTGGAGGTCCAGTGTACTTACGTCAGCGTGTATGTGAGCTGGAAGCCTGCGAAGACAAAGAATTGTCCATCAGCAAACATGCAACACATTCAAAATCAAGTTCAAGTTCCAGCAACAAACTTTTGATAAAGTCAGCCAAGTCAGGAACTGTGAGAGAGATCCTCATCAAAGTTGGACAAATTGTCACTCTTGGGTAAGTTGATAAGATTATATTTTTAACTTTATGTGTCTGCAGCATTCAACTCGGCCAAAGAATCTTCTAGTTTCCCCATGATCATTAAATTTCAAAACTCATTGCACTGAAGGGTAATTAATTAAATTTTGATCATTTTTCAAGTATACTCGTCTCAAAGTGTTGCACTTTACTACTGATGCGGTAGTTAACAGCATTGACCACATATTTGGTAGCATTATGCAATTCATCTGCCAATACATTTGGACATTTTGCCTAAAGTACAGTGATGAATTGTAGATTCACATGACATCTGTATTGTTTTACAGAAATCTTCAATCAAAAAATAATTAGAGAGAATACCTTGTGTTCTGCAGATCACCTTTACTGAGAGTGTCAGTGTGCAAGCATCCCACAATGCTGGGCAACACCTGCGGTGACTGTGGCATCACTTTTGAAGAAGACGATGATGAGGAGGAGGACAGCAGTGCAAGGGAACCAGGCCGAGCAAACATACAACCCAAGACGGTCTCTATGTTGCACTCCATGCCTAACCTCAGAGTCACTGTGGAAGTATGTGTTTGAAAATATTTACTGTGTAGTTTTAATTTTTAAATTAATTGTTTTAGTTTTTCATAGCTATAATATGCTGGTATTGAAATTTTTTTTAAATCAGTGCTTATAAATATTAAAACAAGTTATTATCTAGTTTTTAATTCATTACTCAAAATTTTCTGTTATGTACACACTGTGCAAGTGATTTACTAACATATTTTGGCTAAAATGTAAATTTTTGAGTTAATTGCTGATGTTGCTCTGCAATTCTCAGGAGGCTGAGCGGCTGGGAGCAGCAGACCGAGCCCATCTGCTGGAGAAACACAAACTTGTGTTGCTAGTTGACCTCGACCAGACGCTCCTTCACACCACAAATGATAACGTACCACACAACATCAAGGTTCTTATATTCCTCTTCTCTCCACAAAAATGAGTTCAAGCTGTTTGATCAACATGACCCTGCTGACCATAACTTTGTTTTATTTGTATTTAAACAATAATATACTTTCAGGAAGACAATGATGATAATATCTTTCAAATTGCTTTTATATTTCATGAAGTGAAGATGATGACATTTTCCATTTCTTAGTACTGAACAACAGTCAAGAATCTCTTGTCATAATGTACTTCATCTATCTTTCTTATCTTATTATATCTTTCAATTTGCTTCTATATTTCAAGAAGTTGAAATGATGACAGTTTCCATTTCTTAGTACTGAACAACAGTCGAGCAACTCTAGTCACAATGTACTTCATCTCCCATAATCTATGGCATATTTCTGTGTCAGGACGTGCACCATTTTCGCCTGCACCCGCACAGCCCCGTGTACCACTGCCGCCTGCGGCCGTACACTCGCAAGTTCCTGGCGCGCATGTCGGAGCTCTACGAGCTGCACATCTGCACCTTCGGAGTGCGCGAGTATGCGCATGTCATTGCGCATTTCCTCGACCCTGATGGCAAACTCTTCCAGCAAAGAATCCTAAGTCGCAACGAGTGTCTTGACCCAATGTCTAAGAAGGCTAATCTCAAGTGCGTTATCTAATGTTTAATTATGCTGTCAGAATATGTTAAAGGCATTTATTGAATTGACGATGTTGATAAATTTGAATAAAAAGGTAAAATTTGAATTAGTTTTGCCCTTTTTGAAAAATTAGAATTTCTGCAGTATTTTTCTGAAGGAACTGTTGAAGCTAACTGCATTACAATCAAGTTGTAAGAGGTCAAGGAGTGAGTTCATTAATTCAAAGTTATGAAAATTATTAGAGTGTTAATTGCCTTTGATATTATTCAATAAAAGATGTATGTGTACAGGTCGCTGTTCCCGTGCGGGGACGAGCTCGTGTGCATCATGGACGACAGGTCTGATGTGTGGCATTTTGCCCCAAACGTGGTGCAGGTCCTCCCCTACCACTTCTTCCAGCACACCGGCGACATTAATGCCCCGCCAGGCCTGCAGAAGAAGGAGAACGACCAGCAGCACAAGGGCTTTGACTTCTCTGCACTCAGTAAGTCTTTTATGATTTTATCCTACCTTGTTTGTAGCTAGTTCAGCGATAACTTAGCTGCTGTCTCACTAACGTAGCTGCTATCTCACTAACGTAGCTGCTATCTCACTAACTTAGCTGCTATCTCACTAACGTAGCTGCTATCTCACTAACGTAGCTGCTATCTCACTAACGTAGCTGCTACCTCACTAACATAGCTGTTATCTCACTAACGGAGCTGCTATCTCACTAACGTAGCTGCTTTCTCACTAACCTAGCTGCTATCTCACTAACGTAGCTGCTATCTCACTAACGTTGCTGCTATTTCATTAACGTTGTTTTCTTACTAACGTTGCTAGGTTTTCCGACTTAGCTCTATCACTCTGATATGGTCTCCATCCTACCAAGTTATTTTAAATTTTCCCCCGCATATTCGTTATCTCGCCACGGGTTATTTTTAAGGCACAATTATATCTATCTGACGTCTTCCATGTCAACAAGTTACATACATGCCCACCAGCTTACATACCTACTACACCAATGGGTCGCATTTATAATTAAACATGTTTTAACTTTACTATGTAGTAGTTGTTATTCATCTTAATTGTATGGGAAATCTTCATTATTGTCTCTTATTCCAGATAAAAAAGAATCGGAACGCCGGCACGGTTCGAAAGTAAAAGGACGGAAAGGGATTAGCGCGGAAACTGACGAAAAATCCGAACATGAAACAGCAAGCGAGGGTTCTATTCGCTCACGCGGTGGTGGTGGTGGCGGCGGCAGTAGCAGCTCCAGTACCACTTATAGCGACGACGAAGCAAACTCAGTCACTAGTGACGAAAATCCCATGAAATCTACTGGTAATTCTAAAATGAACGTCGGAACTAGTTCGATCGAGCTGCCGACTGACCTGCAAGCTCTACCACCATCGGAGAACGGAGGAGAATTGAGTCTTAGTGACAAAGTGTCACGTCCTGCTGTTGAAAATAATGATGTAGATAAGAAATTAGCTGTTAATAATGCAGAATTAAAGTCTTCTGAGAATGTTGATGAAACTGAAAATAATTCCTTAGACACTGAAGTCACAAAATTGAATGTAGGAGACGATGTACCCACTGAAAAAGATGATGTGAAGTCAAGTAAGGCTACTGAAGAAAGCTCTAATTCTTCCCCTAACGATTCTCCTAGTGTTGAAACTGAAGACTCTGTTAATTTACAATTAGAGGAAAGTTTTCCAAGCATTAATAGCGATACCATAGATGTACCTGACCACGACGACTACCTTTTACACCTGGAAGATATACTTAAGAAGATTCACAGCGAGTTTTATGCTAGATATCGACCGGCAAGCTCCTCCGAGGCTCCTGGCTCTTTAGATAATGAAGCTGACGGTGCCGAAGACGGAGGCTTCTTGCCCGACCTCAAGTGGCTGGTGCCGGAAATCCGCGGCAGTGTTCTGAAAGGTTGCAACATCGTCTTCTCCAGTGTTGTGCCGCAGAACTCTGACCTCAGAAGTAGCAAGGTGCCTTCTGCTTCTGTGTGATAAATTGCTTTATCTGATAGTCAACTGTGTTCTCTATTTCATATCAAATTTTACTCGAATTTTTCAAGTTTTTACTTAGGGTTGAGTTATGTTTTTATTTTTACATTTATTGCCAGGCATACGGGATCGCCATGTGCTTGGGGGCCAAAGTGAGCGAAGACCTGCGCCTCCCGCCTGCCAGCGACGGTGCGCCCGAGCCAGGTGGGTCATTCTTATCAGTCATCCTTATCTTACCATTACTAATTCATAGGATATCAATAGAAAGAGGTATATAAATAGATCTGAATTTTATTTTTTATTTTTTGAATTAGTTTTTTAGGTGGATGTGTATTGTGAGTTTTTTGGAAAAAATTGGACATTTTGTAAAAGTAAATATTTTGTTTTCATATTGCTGAATTTGTCTGCAGTAGCAAACATTATGCGATTGCGAATGTGGATCTGCAAAGTCCAATGTACAGTTTAGATCACTTTAGAAAATACTGAACTGTAGGTATCAACGGAAAATTTTTCAGAAAAGACACTACGTATTAAGACAGTAATTGAAGATGATGATAGTTGAATTGTATTGAAGATACTAATTTATGAAAAGAGAATTGCAACAAATGCGACCTTTTTCTTTTCTACAATTTCTTTAGTCAAGGAATTAAACCCTGTATGAATTTTCTAAATATTCTTACAAGTTATTCCTGTAATATTATACGTTATTAGTATGATTAAAAACGGTTTGTCCTCTTCAATTCACGTAATTTATGATTTAATAATGTAATTCCATGCTTCAAGGTTCTATTCATTCTGAGCTTCTCGAGTGAATTCCATTCATAACGCTAACTCGCGGAATGAAATCAATTATATTGCCTTCAAGGTAACATTTACCTTGGAAATAAATCTGACGAATTACCACCTTTTTCATTCAAATTATTTTTAATTTATTAGTTACCAGTAACTAGTGATAGCTGCAGACGCGCTACAATATTACTCATCACAGGCCAAGCATCGTACACGACGCATTTGGTGGCCGCTAATCCTCACACGCAGAAGGTCCATCAGGCCCAGCGGTGCAAAGCAATCAAGGTGAGGCCAGGTCGAGTTATCGCTAATTTATCTGTGGTATTTTCCTTTAATTTTTTTTTACGTGATATTGAATCCTCGTTTCATATTGTGTCCCTAACGTAAAGGGTAGCGTTTGTTTTAGTACTGGTACAGCGTACCGTACTGTGTTGTATTGATTTGAAGTGATGAGTTAGTTTTGTTCTATTACTGAGCGCCCGCCCCAATTTAATAATTATTGGCTTGTTTTTAACATTGCTGTTTGCTCAGGTGGTGACTCCAGACTGGCTGTGGTGCTGCATGGAGCGCTGGGAGCGTGTGGATGAACGACTCTTCCCTCTCACTCCCTCGTCTACCGTCACCCGCAACCCTCCGCATCATTGCTGCGCTCCATACTTCTGTCAGTAACGCAGTTCTCTTCATTGCTGCGCCCCATACTTCTGTCAGTAACGCAGTTCTCTTCATTGCTGCGCCCCATACTTCTGTCAGTAACGCAGTTCTCTTCATTGCTGCGCCCCATACTTCTGTCAGCAACGCAGTTCTCTTCATTGCTGCGCCCCATACTTCTGTCAGTAACGCAGTTCTCTTCATTGCTGCGCCCCATACTTCTGTCAGCAACACAGTTCTCTTCATTATTATGTAGTTGGGTTCACTTAACTCGTCATTGCTTCACTCTTCGTTTCTATCATCAAATCGCATCCCTTTTTATCTCTTGGCGTAGATGGAATTACTTTAATTCTAACCGTTGATTATCCCCCAAACACTTATATAATGGTGATAAGTAAAGATTTTGCAGTAAATTTATTTCTTATAGGAAGAAATATCGGAAACGTCATGGTACTATTTAACATTCATTATTGTATAATACTGTAGTAAACTTCAGAAAGTATTATTGTGATTTTTTCCTGATATTTAATCATTTAATCACAATGAAGTTTCTAACCCACGACAGTGCCTCCCAACGCCTCGCGTCAGAACAGCCTCGACTTGTTCTACATGGAAGACAAGGCCAAGGAACGCATGATGGAAGAGGTAAACTTAACTGGCAACTTATTGAAATCTTTTCATTTGGTTCAAACTTCCCCGTTATCTCTTGTATTTTTATTTTCAAAGTTCGTCTTATTGAATTTTTTTCATTTTGGTTCAAACTTCCCCGTTATCTCTTGCATTTTTATTTATTTTCAAAGTTCGTCTTATTGAATTTTTTTTCATTTTGGTTCAAACTTCCCCGTTATCTCTTGAATTTTTATTTTCGAAGTTCGTCTTATTGAATATTTTCATTTGGTTCAAACTTCCCCGTTATCTCTTGCATTTTTATTTTCAACGTTTGCCATACCTCCTGCCATTGTCGAGGAAATAATGTACGTGATCACATTATTTCCATTTCTTATATCAATATTCGCTGCAAGTTTCAATGTTGTATCTGTTCTATCACGCGCTCGTAACTAATATAAATGACCGTCTCTAAGATAATTGTTGGCAATCATAATTAATGCTCATATTAGGTTACATTAAATTTATTGTAAAGTATGAAATAAATATGCGCTCCGTTGGCTTGGACGCCGTTTAATTTATTGTTATAATATTTAAGGCAAACTAAGAGGCTTTTTTTCATCAGGTGGAGGAACTCCTCGAGGGAGACAACTCCAGTGACGGATCAGCTTCCTCAGGTGAATTGTTACGCCCGATCTATTGCGAATTATTTTCGGTAAATTCGACCAATAAATGCGTTCCAGTGTGGTCAATTAATTAATGAAGCTAAATCAATTACCATGTTCGATTTCAATTTCATGTCAATACGTGATTCACTCAACAAGCTGAATGGTAAGCACAGAACGCATATATCTTTGGAATTAAAAACATTAAAAATTAATTTTTCGTTATTAATGCAATTAAAAAAATTGAATGGTTTTATTTAAAACTAAAAATTTGTCTGAAGAAATTTATGTTAGCGTTATCTACCATGTATTCTTGCTTTTAGATACTATAAGTTGTTTTAATTTGGTTCTTCTGCTCATTTAATTAGAATCATTTGTTCACCAGGAGATAGTGGTTCTCAAAAAAATCGTGGTTCAAAGCGCTCGTTGAAGAACGACGACTTGGAAGACGCTAGTTCATCTCAAGACAGCAACACCGGCGACAGCAGTCGTCTTGAGCAGAGAAGAAACAGACGAAAGCGAAGAAAAAGAAACCAAGCGTACAATGATGATGAAAATTCAAGGAACTTGGACAACGACGATGACGATGAAGAGGAGGAACTGCCCAGTGTGAAGTTTCGTCGTGGCGAGAAGGTGAGCGGCGTGAGGCGCGACAGCGATGACGGCAGCAGCAGCAGCGACAACAGCAGCGACATGGAGGCGCTCGACAGCGGGGAGGAAGAGCGACTCTTGAAGATGGAGCAAGAGCTCATGGACTCGTAGGCGACCATCACACTGAAAGCCGGTCAATCATTAAGCAAATCATTACACTACAGTATACAGTACACACTAAAACAAAATCGGAAACTAACTTGGATTCTCTCTGATGCAATTTGTCTCGATATTTGATGCTACTATGATGAATAATCTCTATCATATTTCTAGTTTCAATGAAGTGGAATCTGTTTCATGAGATTTTACAGTACATGATTGATTTTCTTAAATTTAAAGTACGTGATTATTGAGCTGAGCTGCAGATGTTAGTTCTGAAGCAACAGAGATCGTGGCCTTGAGACTGGGATGTGAGGTGTAACAAGCTGTTCAATTGTGTTCAACGAGTGTTTAGTGAACAGGATGCACATTTAAGGACATTGAATGGAAACATTGCCGCCCTCGAACTTATGGCTGCATTTGGGTAAATGGACAACCAGGCCTCAACATCAGACATGGAATTTCCGTTATCTACGTTGTATCATGCTATTCTTGTACGGTTTAAAGTGTTTCATACTCTTCTAACTTATTGGGCTAGATTTATGGATTGATATTGAGTCACACAATAATTCATAGAGAGTTATCCACTCGTAAAAGAATTATAAACATTATTCCAATAGTTTTAAAAAAGTTTTAGCCGTTGACAGCTGTATTGAACCGTAAATTATAGCAGCGTTAGACGTGTTACTGTCCATCGACGATGAAGCGCAGTGAAGTAAGTTGCTAAGACTATAAGTGCTAACTGCTCGGCCTTCTCCACACTTGAGTGAGCTCGGAATATAGAATAGGACTGGGAATGAATTTAAAAATTCCCCCCAATTATTCCCTATGCCTATTTTTGCTTCCCAATTCATGGGACGAAACTTATTCTGAAAGTCAAAACTACGTGACGAAATTTTTTTCATAACATTTCATGCTTTTGACTTATTCTCCAGAAAAGCGATCTCATGTTTTTTAAAAGAAATTGTTTTTTTCGTTAAATTAGTGGATTTCTTTCGCACGAACGATTAATAGCTTGATAATAAATGTAAACTTGTTAATGGCTTGATAATAAATGGACTGGTTGGCATCAACTGAAAAATTCATCTGAACTAAATTTCATTTGCACGGAATCATCTGTGAAGGTATCATAGAGGAATAATTATTTGTATTAATGTTTATACTTTATAGTGATCGGGGAATAGTTGTTGACTTCAAAGGGAGGGTTGCTTTGAGCAATTTTTTGTTCTGCACACAATAATGAGATGAAGTCTAGTTATTGCGTTTGATATTTATGTCGTCCTCGTTTTCATAGATTAGTTCCAAGCTGCTTATCAATTAGCGTTTTCCTCTCATCAGAAGCCTTGATGGCTGCCAACCTCGCATCTAATTAGTTGAGTCGATACATGCGCAGTACGGGGCGGTATAAGCTCAACATACATTTTCATTTTGTAGTTATTATCAAATTTCTTTTTAATAGGAAGAAATGTTTAAGCACGAGTTTCTATTGTACACTTGTGGTGTAGTCCACCTGAGATGATCTCGTTACGTATGCTGGTCACCTGAACCTGTAATAGAGTACAACAATTATGGGCTAATCTCATGAAAGCGCATTTAGTTTTATTGCTTACAAACATACGTGCTATAAGTACTGTCTCTTGGTGGACTTATTACCGATGAGTTCTATTGCTCTCTCTTATTGTTGTCAACAATTGGCTAAAGCTGGTCTGGTTCGTTACCGACTCGGTAATCCATTGGTTGATTCTTCTAAGCTTTTAAACCTCTCATGATATGCAATGAGAGAAATGATGACGATGAAACTATTGAGTAACCGAAAAGTTTTTTTAAGTGTACATCAGTTTTTCGTGAAGCATGGATCCCCTTCCATTCTCAATGGATGAAGCTCTGCACAGATGACTTTGAATGCTTCAATAGATGGCGAGCTTCACAAACGTATTAGTGCGCAAAATAAGCCGGAAAATGTAGCATCAATGAAGTTGAAACCGGGCTCGTTGATTTTAATGTAACACCTTAGGTCACACCAGTTACATATTGGATATGAGTTACATTTGCTGCTGAATAACTACTGTTCAGGTTTAGTTATTCATAAGAGTTCTACATTGTACCTGTCATGCGTGATAATCTTGCATTGTATATTTAGCTCCTTGTTCTTGTTATGTACCTATTGGGCTTGAATAATTGACTACGTTTAGCATGACGTCGTTGTAAAGAATGTCCGTCATATTTGAGCGCGCGATTTGTTACCTCTGATGACCTGTTGTGATGTTTAACGTTAATGTGCCAAGTGTTACCATTGAGAACGCTATTATATGTTCAACCCAATGTAAGACCAAGACCTCGTCGTGTGCATCAGATCCACAAATCATTGGTCGGAGTTTATAGCAATCCTCTGAGTTCCGGTGTTGCCTGCCGTCAGCATCACCAAGTATAATGTTAACAATTTATGTGAAGATAAATAGATACCCTGTCATCATCTGCACTTAGTAGTGAAACCAGTACGACAAGGAATGTGTAGATTTGTAAGTATTAGTTGATCCTCGATGCGAAAAATTTCAAAGAATTTCGGAGCGAAGTCTATATTCAATGCTAACTAGGCCGACGTCCCGTGTAAGCATTCAATGTGTCAAGAGAGCCCTAGTAACGGTTGCAGATAATTGTTAGTCAAGATGTCGAATGTACATGTATCATCAATTGGTTATTTTACTTATTTACTATCCCAAGAATAGAAATTCAATCCAGATTAGCTGATCGCGCTGCGTGTAAATTACATGTTAGGTTCCGTAATATTGAGGCATTGTTATTATCATATATTATCAGTGTTGATGTAGCACAAAAGTTCACTCATGGTGTCTCTCGTCGGAAATGAAGCTGTTCGTTTTAATTTTCTCATTCTCTTATGATTTTTGCGGGAAGCTCCGTTTGATTTCATATCCCCATAAAACAATGTTTCCAAGTTCCTTATAGCTCACACCATCTGACTGCAGGCCAGTGTCGCAGTGTAGACAGGATACCTTACACCTGCCACCCTGAGTTCCTCTCTAGCGGCAGGATACTCTGTGTCGCCCCCTCCTAGCGACAAAGAACCGTTTCTGCTGCTGTCCACTTATCCAATCTATCTGCTTTGAGATTCTTATGCTGATTTTTTCTCGCCAGATTCTGCGCTTTAGGAATATTTATGATCTTCCGCCTCTTGATGTAGATGAGTTATTTTTACGAGATAAACATCTGTTGTAGGTAATACTGTATCTTTGCACGACTGGGATGCGTTGCGTAATTGTCATTTCCGTTTCTTTTGTTCTTGGTTTGGATTCTCTAAAAATTCTATATTAACTGCGGCGTCAGTGCAGGTTTAAGCTTTATTTGAAATGAACTTCAAAATGTAATGTCTTTTTTTGCGATGTTCTGACATAGTTGCTTCATGATTTAGATAACAAAAAAATTATAGATGTATCTGCAATACTTTTGTATGTAGCAACCAGGTTATTGAAACCAGGGTCTTTAACTTTTGTCACTTCTTTTTCTTGTGCTGTAATTTAACGATCGTCTGACCACTAAGTACAAAACTCAATAAACAGGAAAGGCTCGTCATTTCTCTCTTTGAGCCCGTAGACTAGCGGCGCATTTTTTTCGATTTAAAGACATTCAATTACAAGAAACGTTTCAATAAAAAAATTATGAAATCTGGCATCAGAATAACGTAAGCTATGGATTCATAAAACTGTTTACATTTTACAGGCTATGGCAAAATACACGCTAAGTAATTTCAAAATGACAGTGCTTGATTAGAAGTTATAAAAATGAACGAAAGCAATAAACACAACTAGATGAAATGCCCAATACACATTTTCTGAACTTTAGCAAAATATTTAATCCCATGTCGCTTGCAAAGGCTTAGGTAAGTGACCAAATTTTGAGCGTCATTCATGACGGTAAATAAATCCCTTAAACAAAGGAATGTAACACTCGTTAAACAAATGAACTATTATAACTGAAGACTTCAATAATGTTCAAGAAAACGATACTCTCCAGACGTTGTGCTATTATTTGGTGATGACAGCCAATAACTTCAAGAGTTACTCATAAGTAAACTTGGTAGACCTTATGTAAAGTAAAATTTACAACTTTTCGTAATACTTGTAATAGAATTGTCTCTAACATACACTAGCAAAAAAATGTAGATTATGTAAACATAATTTTGGTGGTAAATTTAACGATTGCACGATATTTTTCGCACGCAAATTAGTCTTATAACAAATGTTAACATTGCGATACTTGTAGCATGCAACAGTGGTAAACAAAATATATTCAAGGATAATTCCTCACAGAAATACATCAGTTCTTCAGAAGAAATTTATCAAATTCAACACCGGTTCGTTGACACGAACGAACCGCTAAGGGACATCTCCCCCATGATTCGTACTTATGTCTTATTGTTGTAAACCGTACAAAGCTTATCGAAGTAACCCCACAAAATATGAATAGACTTCCTCGGTGAAGAAGCATTTGTGCACAAAGTGTATGAGCACAACACACGAGTTACAAGTGAGTAGAGGCACGCCGTGAGCTACATGAGATTTAAGACTAATAATGAGTCTTAGCTTACTGATAATGATAATGTACAGAGGTCATCTGAATACTTAATGGTTTGCATAAAAACGACAACGAAGAAAATTCGAATGGAATGATGTGCAGTCGAGGTAAGAATAATTCGGTTTCATGGTCTGTAAATTAAAAAGGCGAGTTGACACGTTCGTTTGTAGACCTTATAAGTTCATCAATGATGCCGAAGAAGCAAAAGACGAAGGAGTGTTATTGGAGCTCTGATGGAAGCTCACATCCCACTTCAAGTCTACACCAGTAGAAATTTAAAATAAAATAATAATATCATTCATAATAATAGTTAGCCTAATCTCATCCAAGACAAATGAAATGGAGAGACTAAGAGAAAAATCACTGAATACTGCATTGGCGAACAATTCGTTTCGCATGCGATGAGAAGAATGCCTTAATGTCAAAGATTAAGCAAGTAAAAATTACTTACCAACTACAACATTTAAAATATAACTCTTCTCCTAACATAGCGCAAGAAAATCAAGTAAATCAATATAACGAGAATGAATAAGGAGTTTAGAGTAAACAATAATGCACAACTGGCAGCTTTCAGATCGTAGTGAGTTTCTTAGTTCTTAGACAAGTCAGACTTGCGAATATCGAACCTTTTTTTATAAAGTTGATAGAAACTTAAATTAGGGTTAGAACATTAAACATACTAACAAATTTATGAGCCGAATGGATTATTTATTTAGGGGCTAATCTATGAGCGAAAATTCATTAGAAAATAAATTTATTGCGAGTAACTCCTGGAATGCCATCAATAAATCACACAAGACAAGAAGAGCCCTAATTGACGCTGCACTCAAACGTTGAACTAAGGAACTAGAAGCTAAACAAGTCCACGGAACCGAAGCATTAACAATGTGAGGGCATAAAATTTCAGCTACCTTACAAGTAAATGACGGAGATGTCGATACAAAGGCAATGAATTGCAGCCAATCCAATTGGGACATCAAATATACAATCAAAGGCATGTGTTGAACAAAGGACATTAATCATCTAGTATAAAACTTTGTTCCAGTTGCGCTACAGTTTTGCAACAGACGTTGACATAGAAAAAGGTTGAAATCTTGATCATTCACAATTGAAAATTACATTTCTAGTTAAGTAATAAGGTAAGAATGCCTTCGAAGCAAAGACCATACCGCGAGAACATTTTAATCGACAAAGATATACAATGGAGAAGTTCATTCATGCCTATAAAAGGGTTAAGACGTACATTATAATCAATGACGGGAGCACAAAATGTATGCAGAGAATCCAATAAAAATTTAGCTGTAAAATGCTTACGGTAGTCGAAAAAAGCTCCATATCGATTAGACTGTGTTGAGTGAAGACAAATCAGTCTAGAGTTCATTCATGTTTAAATGAATGCCATGTTACTACAACACGAGTATTGACACCACATCAAAGAGAGAGTTGGCCAATCAAGCGAGCATATCAAAGCTCAGTGCTCTTCTTATTCCGTCTCGCCCGTCGCCGCTTCTCCTCCAGCAACGCGTCGCCTGCTTGCTGAATTTCCAAAAACTTCTCTTGCGCCAACAGCTTTGCTTCCTCGTCAGTGTGCCTGTGGTTAAACACACGTTACTATTTGCTAATTAATGAAATATAATTCAAATTTTAGTGAAAAATTTGTGAACTGGTACACGATTGCAAACCAGCCATCAGAATACTTGTTTCAATTGTGGATGAATAAAGTTTATTTAAATACCTATATATCGCGTAAAAATGTAGGGACTGAACTGTTTCTGCTGCAACCTTCAAAAATAACAGTTGTGATATGAAAATGTTTTAAAAAGAAATTGCCCAAAAACACAAATTTTAATTCTACAACAAATAACATTATTTATTTTAATACTCACTTATCAGGATGCCATTTTTTCGAGAGCGTGCGAACTCTCTCCTTTATTTCAGCTTGAGTAGCATTTTGGGGAAGATCCAAAACCTGAAATTTTCATAGATAAAAGTTACAAAAATTGAAACAAAATAATAGAATTTGTCACGTTCCTCAACACTTGAACATCAGGAATGAAAAGAATCAAGAAAAAATAGTGAAGACAATCGTGGGTCATGATTATTAGAGGTTAATCTAACAAATATCAAGCAAACATTTCTATAACTACGGTACTTAAATTCTTACCATTCTATTTACCTAATTGATAAAAATTTAAAGCAATAATTATGAGTACCGGTATCTTAATGAAAATAATTAAATAAAAACTATGAACAAAAGATAAGAACAATTGGGACCAGGACAAGTTTCTGGAAAATTTGATTGACAACTACTAATTTTGTTCTTCACCCAATTGCAAGAACTAGAACAGTACCTTTAGTGCATGCTGACTGCCGAACGGATCCATGAGTTCAATGAAGTTCTCCCACGCCTTTGAAAAGCCCTCATTTCTGGTGTCATTGTAGACTTTATAGAAGTTCTTCTTAAACTCTTGAAACATTGGTGAACTAAAACAAAGAAAATAATTAGCTAATTTACTGACTGACAAACTAATTGCATAGGCTGAATTTTTGTTACGTTGCTAGGTAAATAAATATCCTGGTGAGTTGGCGAATGACAATCATAATCTGGAATAGTCTCTTGTATTCAAATAGAATAATCCGTAATGCTATTAGACTGCACTAAAATTAATACCAGATACCTCTTCAAATTATGACAGACTTAATACGTAATATATAGAGTGAAAAATTCACATCCAGTCAATTAAATTATTGTTAGACTCATAGTTTGTAGTGCGTAGTGACCACTCATTTAAACTCACTTGACAAAGTGGCGAACAGCGTCTCTCAATTTAACTTTCTCTCCTTCAGTATGAATATTGGCATTGAAGTAAAGAAACGAACTGAAGCAGCCAGCAAAAAGCAATGATGCCATAGAGAGATATAAGAATTGTCTGTGAATGGGTAATAATTGTTATTAGTTCAACTTGTAGATTTTTTTATGTCTGTAACTTCTCTTACTCTGAAAATCTAGTATAGGCACTAATAATTTTATGAAAAAAAGCTAAATTCATTCTAGATACATCCACTAAAATAAGCAAAGGTTTTACGAAAAACAATAAAAAAAACAAAACTTCCTTTGATCAAAAGCAAAAGTAATCTTAGGTATATAAACTGCAATAAAAAATGGATGAACAAAGAATCCCTTCTTTGCTACAAAGTCGAACCTGCATGCAGGCTTTGCAGGAGGTGGAGAGAGGCGCCATCGTCTGCCCTTGGCATTGAAGAGCAGCATGGATGGTACAGAGCAGGAATTTAGCACTTGAGTGCCATTATACCAGACCAATGGTGTCATTATATAGGATCCAATCAAAGCCCATTTAGGGGAACCAGCCTGCTCATTACCGATGTTGCCAATTACCCACACAGCTAGAAAAGGAGAAATAAATTTCATAGAAAATAGTGAACTGACAACAATTGCAAATTGTAAAATCCTGGAGAACATGGGTTCACAACCTTGATCATGTGTTTACATTTAATTTTGATGGTGCTGGGTAAGGTTTTGAATTTATCTAATTGAATGGGTAAGGTATTGAATTATTGGCAAGGCATTCAAAAAATGTCTGCATTACCCATGGCTGCTGCAAAAGGACCGATGATTGCAGACATGAACTGCAGTATCCCTTCAGAGAGCAGCTCCTGGGGCAGGGCCGAGCACACCAAGAGAGACCACATGTTGCCCACCATCACCTGGCCAACCATGCGCACAATTCTTACTGGTGGCTGTGAAACAAAAATAACTGTTAAAAAATCAAAAAACAAAACGAAAGAAATCTTTTGGAAAAATATTCAATTGATGATATAACCTTCATGTCCTCTTTTGATCATTCTACATTTGTCAGTAAATTTATTTTATGCAGTAAATATCATCAATAGAATATCTTAGTGTCCATATTGGGCAAAACAGTTGATGCAGCAAGAATTTTTAAAGAAATATTGAACATCCCAGTACTAACTTTTGATTTTTTCTTTACTCTTTCTTTGAAATTCTTGACATAAGCAGGATCATTATTGCATTCCTGGACATAAGAAGGAATCCTGAAGAAGTCATAGAAGATACCACATCCAAGATAGCCTCCAAGGGACCACCAGTACACAAAAGCCTGTGAAAAAAATTAAATATGTCAATAAATACAATAATTATAATAAATCTAAATAAATGCAAAAGACAATCAAAACCAAAATATGTTATTTAATATGCTTAGAACCAAAACCAGCATATGGAATGATGGAAATTTTCTTTTCAGGTTCATTGGACAGATTGCAAGGAAATAAGGGCTATGTGCACAGGTGAAATAGTGCACAATCACTTCAACTCTTGGCCTATCAATGTCAAACTCAAAATTTGCTGATTAAACCACAATTACTTTATAAATCATTATCATTTCTTATGTAACATTGGAGACACTGGATTCTTTAGAAGTGTTGTTTTTAAAAATGAATTTTTAAACATATATCATTGCAAATAGGAAAACATACATACAGGATGACAATGATCCATTGGAATAGCCTAATCCTGGGGCCAGACATGAGCCACTTTCTGGTGCAACTTTGACAGAGATAAATAACTTAAGCCATTTTTAGATTTAATTTATAAAATCTATAAATATTATACTATATAATTACATATATTTTTTAATCTAAGTGTTATAAATTTTATTATCAATTTGATGTATCAAAATTTCTGCATATATCAAACATCAATGCATTTGAGTCACCACAACAGTCAACAACTCAACACTTATATTGCTGGCCTTCAACAGAAACCATCATATTTATACTGAATTATACACAACATTGAACCACAACTTTCTAGCAAGATTGAAACAGGACTGTAGTTATTTGATAATTGGTGGTAATCTAATTCAATAACCAACCAATTTTGAAGATTGGGCAGAAGTTTCATAATATAGCATGTGAGAATGATTGCTTCATGGGTGGTTTGGCACGTTGACTCCGAAGTGGTACTACATATCTGTACCACGAGGTATATTGCTCCAGTACGGAGTGATACATATGTGTACCATTTCAATTATTTCAGCACCTTATTTCAAAATAGATTTTAACATAAAAGTAAAGAAGTTAAGAGTCACATTATATTTTTTACCAGTAATAGAAAGAATAGGGTCAATGAAAAAATATAACAAATCTCAAATGCACATACCTATTTTTTAATATCACAGAAGTGAAACAAATACAGCATTCTGTCACAGCCTCAAATTTCAGTTTATCACATAAAGTGAGCGGAAATGATTAAAATTAATAAAAATATGGAATACCAGTCATATTTCCTTTATCATTTGATGCTTTGCACCCACTTCTAGACATTTTCATGTTTTTCATGAGACTATACCGAAGAGCCGTGGTACAATAGTGTCCCACTTTGATTGTCGCAAGGTTTTTTTGGATGTAGTACGTTGTGGTACACATATGTCCCATCTGTTTTCTCTCACCAATATGTCCGGTCTAATGCATATAGAGCTATGCACCTCCTTTCAATGCAACAGCAAGCGTCAAACTAACTTGAGAAATTAAATTTGTCACCGTCTGCTGGGGAAGTTTGGCATATGAGCAATTGGAGTCAATGTGTTGAAATAAAAAAAGTGGGTGAAAATAGAAAGTGGAAAATTAGGTAGAAATCCTTGATTTAGCAAAAATGCCTGCCAATCTGGTTAATTTCACTCACTCGTATGGCTTTTACCCAATTTCTACAGTAAAAAAAGATAAACAGTCCATTTTCACCTGCAATTTTTTTAAATCACCCAAGGAACAATGGTTTTTACATGCAATTTTTGGATACTTTTGCCAGATACCCCAAATAGGTAAAATAGGCAGATTTTTCTCCCTTTTCACTGAAAACAATTGTGAAATGACTGAATAAATATTTGAAATTGGCCTGATTTATGGGTCTTTTTGTCCGATTTACAAGCAACATCTGCCCAATTTTCTAGTTCAGATAAATCAGGGTTGTAGAATACAATTTTTTTTCTATTTTAATTTTCTCACCTACTATGGTTGCAAGGCAAAGATTTTAACTAATATTTTTATGTGTGATAATACTAGCATAGCAGCAAAAGTATTTCAAAAAAGCAAATTTTTCAAAAACCAGTTCAAGGTTAATTCCATGATCTAGTTCATCATTGAAGTATGATAATGTTAGTATCCATGATACTTGGTACTTAGGGTAAACGCGGTATATTCCGACATCGTGGGTAATTCCGTCACCTCTCTAGTTTTTCCTTTATATTAAGCTTTGTTTTAGCTCCATGCGTTCGTTGATGGTTGAAATGGTGACGTCATACATTTGTGCATCAAACTAATGCCAAAACACTATGTCTTGGCCATCTAGCGGGAAAATATTGAGATCCAAAGAGAGACAATGCACACTACCCAGTGAGATCATCGAAAAAAGTGTCAAATTTGACAGTTGACCTTGCTCTACCAAATAGTGAATAACTGTTTTTATAGGAAGAATATTATGGTTTGAGACTTTTAAATACGTCTGTGAATATATTAGGAATCCTTTAAGTATACTTGTATTTGCTGATTTCAAGTCGTAAATAAATTAATAGATGATTAAGTTGAGAAATGGATTCAGACACATGAAAACTAATTCCGACACAACTTGAATTGGACACACACAGATCATTCCAAGCTTTGTACAAAAATTGAAATTTGCTTAATTAAAAGCCTAATAGTTGTTAATTAAAACGTAATTAAGTAGTGTTCAATATTCGTTAGTGTTCAAATTCAAAGCCGTTTTGTATCCCAATACAGCTCACACAGCGAACTAGGGCTGACATTAGGTGGTCTAAGTTACCCCATTTGGGGGGTGGCACCCCCCATTTGCAAACTATGACACTTTCCTAAAATTTGTCGTTTGCATATGTAACTAGAAGAGTTCTACTACAATGCATCAAAACCTGGAGTTATTTAACCAAAAAATGAAAAAAAATTGGAGGGGGTACTCTGACAGGCTTTAAATAATAGCTTTTTTTCGTGAATCACATTTTTAATTTTTTAACCTATTAGATACGCAAACTTTTCAAATTTTTCTATTGTGTTATGTAGCCTTAGTATTAGGCCTTTAATGCCTATTGACAAAATTCTTCTATGTCAAATAGTTTTGGAGTTGTGGGGGTTTTTGTTAAAAAAACGAAAAGTGGTCTAAGTTACCTTGCCGGTCTAAGTTACCCCATTTTACGGTACCGCATTTACCCTAGTCTATTTATAGAACTCCTGGACCTGAAGGAACTCAATGAATGACAACAAATAATTCTCTTCTTTGCCACTATGAATTATGCTGGTATCCATGAATGGGCCATGATACTTAACTGGTCTACTTAGAGGACTCAAAAATGAACTTTAGGAAGAGTCCAAAAAAGTTTCAGCTTTAACACTATTAAATAAATTATAGGTGCAAGTTGTGCAACCATCTGATTCTGAGTATAACAGTGTTCTGTAGTTTTTACAAATGAATATCAGCAAGTTAGTAAATGCAGTACCTATTTGCTAAAAGAGAGCTCCTAGTTCAAAAGGGTCATTTACATTCATTGACAATTGACATTTGAGAATTGAATTTGAGGTTAGCTATTAGGATAAGGCCAAACTGGCCAGTACTTAGGCTAAGCAGGGAAATTCAAGTTTCAAGCTAGAAAATGTTGATAGCTAGAAGATTAATATATAATAATAATAGTACTGACTACTGAGTACATACCTATTTTTGTAAAAAATTCATAGCTTGAGGAATAAATATATTAACAGTTACTTACATGATCATAACGACGAAGGTACAATAGGTGCAAGCTAGCCCAACCTCCAATAATCCAAAAGAAGTAAGCAGTACACAAGCTCTTTCGACTCTTCTTTTTAATGCTCTCTGTATATGCCATTATAGTAGTACTCGTGAATAAAAGAGAGTGAAAATTTAAATATGCGACGAATGATGTTCAACGGGTCCTCTAGTCGAAATTCGAATAGACTTATCTGACCGGTAAGTTACTACGTGCTCAGCGCTGAGCGCAGGTGTTATCAATTCACTCCGAATATCGACAATCATTACCAAACATATGCTTGGTAATTTTGACAGCTGCAGATCTGTGGAGTAGCGTCGGTTTCCGTCCAATCAAAGAAAATACGGAATGCAATGCTTCGGTCAAAGTGACGACACTAAATATGACGAGCGCCGCCGCCAAAAAATGAGATTTGCACAAAATAATTTGTTCGGAATGTCAAGAGTCAAGACTAATGCAACCGGAGGAAAAATATTTGAAATCTACCGAAGAAAATTTTCTAGTTTTTCGAACGTCATTTCATGCTCATAGATTTGTCTTACAACTGCGCTCATGGTAAAATACATTAAATTAATTATAGCAATATTAACACAACTCTGAAACAATTAGGCTCAATTCATACCATGAATTGCAATGAATAGTATAAATGAGTGTATTTCTTATGCTATTTTAAACCTTTTTCCACACTGCAAAGTGACACCCGACGCAACGTACCATCATAGCACAGATATCAAGTTGGAATAATGCTCAAATAGCTGTACTTATAGACAAAGGACAAGGATTATTACCAATTATCGTAATTTACATAGTGAAAAAAAAATCTTGGTAATCGTCGCAAGAATAAAGGGCCAAAGAAAACGTCGACACTTTTGTAAATCGGAATATTAAAAAAAAAACATGAGAAAAATGCTTCATGCGCCAGATGCACGAGTGGGAATCAAGAAACCAAATAGCATCTCTCCGCAAATTTGAATGAAATATATTGTGATATTAGCTTCTAACCAGAACAAAATGCAACCATGCGTAATAAACAGAGATAAAGACTGCATGTTACGTCCATTACCCAAAATACATCATAGCTGATGGAAGCAAACTTATGTTTGACGCAAAGATAGACAATATTAGCCGATATGATCATAATGATCAAGTTGTAGGAGTACGTCTATTCGTACAAATCGATCAAAGAGGGAAAAATAAAACTATGAATACATAGACTCATGTTAAGATTTACTTTTCAAGCCAACAACATGTTTTTTGAGACGTTTGGCGCTGGTGCGTTTCTCTTGAATAACGTTTTGTTTGAGAAGTCTCAGAGCTTCTTTGTAGAGTTCTTCGTACGGGTGAAGTTCTTTGGTGTCGACAGTTAATTCAGTGACTTTGTGGGTTGAGTGCTGTTTTACCATCTTCTTAAATTCATGAACCTAGAAGTATAAAAGGCCGAGTTGATCACGATGGAGCATAATATCTATACCAGTTGATTTTTAATCTATGTTGGAGATTAAAATATATAATTTTATATCATGCACAGTTCATATGGAAGTAAGGAAACTATTCTGAGGATGGTATAAGCAATAATTAATTCCTATAAGCGTTGTTTTAAAATAAATAGAGAAATAAACTGCTTTCGTCATCTGATTGAATCAATAACTAGATGCTATGCAGTCATTGTCAGACCTACACAAAGTTCTAAATTCATTGTTCAGACATAAACAACGTTTATTGTTTTAAACAACGTCACAACGAAAGGTCTGACGATTTTAAAGTCAGTAAACTTCATTTAAGTCTAATACGTAGATGTTTAAGAAAACAAGTGTAATAATAAAAGAAAGATTTCGTGAGGATGCTAACACACCTGGACAAGCCTGATAAGTGATAAAGCTAAACCGGGTTTGCCAGCACGAGCAGTTCTGCCGATCCGGTGAAGGTAGGTGGTGTACTTCTCGGTGCGGTCATAGTTCACCACTACGCTCACTTCAGAGAAGTCCATGCCTCGAGACAGGCTGTCAGTCGATACCAACCTGCAAGCAACGAAAAAATTGGTAACTGACGTCGAAAATTTACTCGCACGCTAGATAGATTGCAATATTACACATTTACTCGCACGATAGATTACAATATTATTTACTCGATAGATTATCATTACAATAAGTGTTCATGAGGTTGGAAATTTTCAACGCTCTCAGCTAGATTGATGAACATAAATCATTGAAGAGCAATGAGTCAAAGTTTCTTAAAGTGCAGTAAGAGAAGAAATTCCTACTCGTTTTGGCATTGATAGAAATAGCTGGAGATAAATGAACACTATAAAACTCACACTTGAATGTCGCCTTTGTGGAACTTTCGAATAATATTTGCCTGAAGTTTGCCAATTTTAGATGAGAACTCCGCAACTCTGTAGCCGTCAGCAGACAAGTTTTGCAAAGTTAAAGCCAATTTATGAGAAGTTTCCTTTCTGTTTGTGAAAACGAGTACACGTTTCCAATGATGCGTGAGGATGAGGTGATGTAGCAGTAAGGGACGTAGGTCCAGCTCACAGACAATGTACTGTTCAGTGAGGGAGCTCGGCACTGAGTGTGTAGTAGTTGCTGCTGCTGTAGATTTTGCACGAGCTGAATAATTTCCGTTTGCTTGCTTTCCCCGATGCCGGTCTGAAATTTTGCACATTTAGTTGACATGGAATTTGAGCTAAGTAATAAAGCACCGAAATAAGCATAAATAAGAAATTAAACATAAGATCCGAATTCGCAATTCATCCTGAGCACAGAAGTATGTCAGTAAGAGTGAACAGCATATATACGTACGTAAAATGGTATACAAACAAGTTTACATTGAGTGAGCAATTACACATTTTAGCAGAGCTAAAAAACATTATTGTTGGCTAACCAGCAGAATACGGTGCACACAGATCTTTAGAGTAGGTAAAATGAATTGTGTACATACTAAATCGAGCGAGATTAATTCCTTCAACACGTTGACTACGATTGCTTCATCTTGTACTATTATTTCAATTTTAGTACCGTTTTTAAACAGTTTTGCCAGACGGTCATTTTTTCCGGACAAATTCCGTGATTTAGTTTTTCTCAATTGCGTTGGCCAGCTAAAATTTATGATAGGGGTACTTCCTAAGTAAATTTTAAATACTGCAAAAAGAAAATAAATGGAATTTGTATAGCAGAAGCTACAAATAAACTAGTATATCGGCCTTTTTTTGGCCTTTTTCGTTCTCGGATTTGGCCGATTTTAGGCAACCTTAATTATGTATCACTACGTCCTGGAGAAATACATTTCGTGGTACGCATATGTACCACTTCGTAGTCAACGTGTTAAAAGAAAACTTACTAGGATATGCAAGATCCGTAGAGTACAGCACAGGATTGTGCAGCCTGATGACCTGCAAGGTCTCGGCGTTGCAAGAGAGCGTTGCAGAAAAGAGAAGCTTCATGGCTTTAGGCTCGGGAGGAGAGAAGATCGTAGAGAAGCGCTTCTGGTTTGGTTGTTGTTGAGTTTCAATAGTGTTCACGATGCTGTTGAGCCAGTGGCCTCCATCGCCACTCATCAATCGATCAGCTTCATCAAAAACAACGAATCTGAAAAATAGAAAAATTATCATTAAAATAGATCAATTATCATTATTAATTATCATTATGAAGTTTTGCAGACGTTGTGCCGGTATCAATGAGCTGTGAATTACTTATAAAGGATCTATCAATGCTGATTTTAATGAAGATGTCATTTGCATTCAAATATGTACAGCAGAAGTTGCAAAATTCAGTGTATGGTGTAAAATATACCTAACAGAAAAATTAAATTAATGAGAGTTGAAAAAATTATTAGACAAATAAATTGGTAGAAGTACACATAGGTAATTAAATCCTAGAAGGTCACCTTAGATGAGAGAGATCAAAAGACGGGGTATGAGCAACATGATCTTTCAGCCGATCAGGTGTAGCCACAATTATATCCACCAGAACACAGTGCGTGACTGGGTCTGAGCCAGGCTTAGGAGGGCCAAGTACCCCATAGTGTCCACTCTTGACCATATTCTGTTCCCAGGGCTCCAGTCTGCGGACCAGCTCACTTTGCTCTTGACGTAGCGACTCAAGCCCAATTGCAGTGCCAACTTTCAGGCCCATACAATCACTGTAGTCCCTGAATACCTTCACTGACTGAAAGAACAATCAATTCATTATAAAAATCCATGTTGTGTTATGTAACATTTACTAAAATTTAATACTACAGTTCTTAGTTACAGGTTAAAATATTTAGTAAATTTACAAAATACTCTTAAAGAGGATAACAAACTTCTTATTCATAATTATGTACGCTTTGTTCAACTAAGTAGTTTAAACAGAGTTTTCTGGATGCCGCTACTCTTAAGGCCACTTGTTGTCTTCAGACTTCACTTCATGCAAGTTAAGACCAAACTCAATGCCAGTAATATTGGTCAGTTCTAGAGAAATTTCTTGCAAATTTTTTACAGAAAATCACGAATTACTCTCCCAAAACCTCAAAAATCTCTAACCACGCCTCCTTGTCCATTCATTGCATAAACTCCAAGGTCATAAACTCCACAATAAATACACAGGATTAGCAAATGAGGTCAGATCATCTAACCCTGATGAGTTGAATTAATCTTTACATCAGTTGCAAAGAGTACTATTAATAACTACGTATTATAGATTTTCATAGGCAGTTAGTGGTTCAATTATTCTCTACCTGTAGAGCAAGGGGCCCAGTAGGTAGCACAACAAGAGCTCTTATCTTCTTGGGGAGCTTGGCGAGAGGCTTCAAACAGTGAAGGATGGGCAGAACATAAGCCAGAGTCTTGCCACTGCCAGTCATGGCAGACACACACAGATCGTTTGGACACACCCTGAAAATATAGTGTCAGGCAAACAGGAAAAATTGAGCCCATTGTTCCAACACAAATTTTTCATTCAATAGATAAGTGAATAACAAAATAAATTTAATCAAATTGTTCTTTGATCCATACAGTCTCATAAAGGCTTCTAAGATACCATTAAAAATTAAACATAATAACAAAAAAAATTATTAAGAAAAAACTAAAGAAAGTGTATACATTTGATTAAACAGAAAAATAAATCACAACTTTATTTGACCAAATTTATTGAGGAATCCAAAGTATTTTTTTAATTACTCATAATAATAATCCAGTATTTTTTCAACAGAATATACATGAAATACCGTATCTTTCAAGTTAAAAATCAACAATGCTATGGCATTCAATACTACACACACATTTGTCATCATGAGTAAACAAAATGACCTGACAAAATGAGTAAACAATCATATGCACACAGAGATAAACCCCTTCAAAAAAGCTACTATAGCTATCTCCTGACCAAATATTTTAGGTACTGTAAACTATGGTGACTTCGGCCACTGGAGGTGACTTCGGCCACTGGAGGTGACTTCAGCCACCACTACATGAGAAACAAGTGGCAGCAAAACAAAATAATAAACGTTGACCAAAGTGACTGGGGCGACTTTGGCCAACATTTATTATTTTGTTTTGCTGCCATTTGTTTCTGTTGTAGTGGTGGCCGAAGTTACCCCTGGTGGCCAAAGTCACCCCAGTTGATGGTACTATACAACTTAATACATACTTATATGTTGCAAAATTTAAGCTACATTTCTAACCATTTAATAACTAACTGCTTCATAATTTCTCTCTAAAAAAAATTGATATATGCACAAACCAAGATTCATTTTCAGCCTCTTGTGCCCAAATTTCAGGAATAATGGCTTTTTGCACAGGGAAGAAACGATGTATGCCTTTCTGCTTGAGTCTGCCAACCAGGGCTTGGTCAAGCCAGGGCATGTCCATCACTGAACAGCTGTCATTTTGTAAATCCTGTCCAAGCGGCCGAGGATTGGATAGCCAGTATGGAAGTACACGCTCAACCTAAGACAAGAAAATTATGTTTTAGTTTTGCAATTATATTGTAAATGAAGTAGGTACATGATATTTGAAGCTGTCAAAAAAGCTACCAAAAGCAAAACGAATCAAAGACATTTTAGCCAATGATGCTTGCATATATTAGTCAACTGTACAGGAGATACAGTTGAATTCATGACTGGCATTTACAGCCTTGAACCCAAGATCTGCAGATTGGTTCCTCAGGAACCTCAACAGTGCACCCTACCTCAGGCATGATAGCTTTGAAGATCATAAAACATCAATGGAACTGGATTTATAGCTAACAAAATTACCATAACAACTCATTGATACTGAAAAACACTGACAAACTACAAATACTTGCACTATCATATCTCCAAAATTCTTGACCCTGATAATTCAAAGAAATTGCATATGTAATTTAATATTTTCATATAAAAAGTTAAATACTCATAAATCATCTATAAATAATCATATCATTAAATCAATGAAAATCATAATCATTCATATAAAATGTTAAATAACATCACACACACATCACATCTTCACAGATTATGTAATATTTAAACTGATGAATAAATTAATCACTTCCTTTACTTTGAGGCAACTTAACAGCAGCGACACCCATGCATGATTACCATGAGGTGAGACTTTGATATACATTCATTAAAAGATAACTTTCACGAAGATGACCAAGTAGGTACGGTATAAATGTTATGAAGCTTACATGGTAAGGTTGATACACAAAAATTAATTTTATGATTACATACAAATTAGGAAGCTCCACAATAAATGATCTTACCTTATCTTGAGAATGCACCATATTATAATGTTTGGATTGCCTTCTCAAAATCTGGAGGTCCAAATCCAAGATTTTAATCAATAAATGATACCTGAAATTGAAGAAATTTTGTCACCAGAAAATATCATTTAATCATCTTACAAAATGTTAGATCGAGTGTGCACAAAAATGATAGAACTAGTAGGCTAGCTCAGTAAGCTCACCTTTATCTCAGGTACATAGTACAGATAGTACAATAAAAACTGGCACCCTTCCATCCATTTTCACTGTTTTGGTGCGGTCAATTTAATTTGCATTTCAGATGCTGTAAATATTGCAATCTACTTAAAGAGGCTTCTGGCAACTACCAAGACCCTGATGAGTGATGCCAGTCACTTGTCGATATGCCAGTTGCAATTTGTGTTTGTAGCAGGCGCACGTTTTGATACGCACTAGTACCGATTTTTTCAGTGAAAACACATTTTTTTAATAAACGTCCCTGTGAAATTGCAATTAATTATAATATCCCCTAAAGACATCTCACTTGTGGAAAAGGGAGTATTGATATTACATGAAGAAAAAGTGATTGTTTTAAACATTTGTGAAAGTACAGGGAGGAGCCATAGGTCCATCTTGAGGGTCCTTGCAGTGTAAAAAAAATTTACTGATGTTGCTTCAGCAGGTATCTGTCCATACGGTGCAGCATCGCCTGCAGAAAGACCTAGGCCTACCTTGCCGGGTTGCGGCACAAAAACCCTTTCTCAATGCCCATATGGTGAAGCAAAGAATGGATTTTGCCCATCATTATTGTCATTGGACACCTGAGCAATGGTTAAAAGTGATGTGGTGCAACGACAGCATGTTTCAGATGTTTCCCAACCAAAGAGAAAGGGTCAGTAGACCTAGTGACTCTCACCCTTTTGCCCAAAAGTAAATATCAGAAATTGTGAAGCATACTGAATCTGTAATGGTTTGGGACTATTGCAGTGGCCTAATGTGTATAGGGGGTCTGTATTTCCTCCCAAAAAACGTACAATGAATGGCAATTGCTAAATTGAGTGTTTAAAAGATCATTTGCTGCTGCCCTATAAAATTCATGGAACATAAATTTTCATGCATGACAAGGCTTGCTGCCACATGTCCAATTAACCCATTAATGCCGAGCGGTTCCATTTGGAACCAGCGGAAAAAAACGGATTCATAATAAAATTGCATGGTCAAATCAATATACTAGTGGATGCGTAGGTTTGATACACATCTTGGACGTGTTCTGACAACGTTTGGTTCTGCTGCGCCGACTAATTCCTGCTCAGTTAACATTAAAAGATTGTAAGTATCAGGTGTCAGACAGAAGGGCTTGACATCATTGCAGAGAATGGTACCTAAGTAGTTTGTTCTAAAAATTTATTACTTATAAGTTAGATGCAGAATTTTATCGATAAAGAGAGTACTTTTAATTCTGCATATGGTATTACGTGATATAATGTTTCTAATGTCATGTAGATCATGAAATATTTTGCCTGGTTCCAAATGGAACCGCTCGGCAGTAGTGTAAGCATTCCGGTCATCTCATTTTCCCAGTTGATTACTTTGTGATATAGTTACGCACTGTCTTTCAAAAATTTGTTTGGATTTAGAAATTATTTATTTAGATCTTAGAGCCACAGTTTTTCTGTTATTTATTACTGAACTGTTATCTTTAGAGCTGTTAGGAGTATATAACCCAAAAGTTGAAATATTAGGAAGTAGGTACGTTACACTATACGATTTTTCATCCCGAGTCACTTTTTTTTAATTGTATTTATGGCAGATTTTTTAATTGTATTTATGGCAGATAATTGAGATTCGAGAGAAGAATAGCACGAAGATCAAATAGTTGCAATTGAAACTTTCACAGAAGCAGCAACAAACGAAACAGACTGAGATTTAGATAACTCAGATGAGGCAGCCACTAGCAATATCGCTCGCCTATCAAGAATAGTCATTGTAGAAACAGTAATCACCAAATGTTAAAACAATGACTATCAACAGCAGGGTTGGCAATGATTAAATCGAAATGATTAAATCATGTGATTAAATCACTTGATTTTTTTATAAAAAAAATCATGATTTTTTTTATTTTTTTGATTTATTTGATTTTTTCATATATTTAAATATATTGAGTGGCAGTCTTTAATTTATATTGAGGTATTGTTATTCATGGTTTAGCATAAATGTACTATGAATGACAAATTGGTATATAAACTTGTTGCCTTTAGTGTGTATTAGGTTCAAATAAATTGAATGTTTTTGGTACAGAGGCATCAAGTGTGCAGTACATTGTACGTAGCTAGCAGCTTAGCTAATTCTTATAAGGCTATAAGTAGTCTTTAACTATTTGACTATTTGTTATATATTACAATATACAATTTAAATGTGTTAGCTAGCTTATACAGGGTGGGGCAGAACTGATTGAACAGTTTTGGGGCAAAATAAAGGAGTAATGGAGATACATAAAGAAAAAAGTTTATTTTCCTCAACATTAGCATAACATACCATTTAAAATACTTATGTTTTGAAAACAATATCAGGAAAATGGCGTTTGTTAGCTGCATCACACTGTTTGAGTCGTTCTCGGAAGTTTTCTACAGCGCGTTCACACATATGGCGAGGTATGGCCATAACCTCTGCTGCAATAATCCGTTCCCTTAGCTGTGGTAGGGTGTGAGGGTGACTTCTGAACACCCTTTCTTTTAGATGTCCCCAAAGAAAGAAATTGCAAATGCTCAAATCAGGTGACCTTGCAGGCCACTGCAAATCACCCCTATGAGAAACCAGACATCCGCAAAACATGCGTTTCAAAACATTGAGTGACATTCGGGCTGTGTGAGCTGTAGCCCCATCCTGCTGGAACCACACGTCTCCCAATGCTTCATTTTCAACAATGTTTTCCATCATGGACTGCAAGAAATTTCGCAACATTGCAGCACAGTGATCGGAATTCACTATCACGGTTACTCCCTCCTCCAAGAATGACTCCAACAGTGTGTTGCAGCTAACAGCCCCCATCTTTCAGATATTGTTTTCATAACATTAGTATTCTAAATGGTATATTATGCTAACCTCTAGGAAAATAAACTTTCTTCTTTATGTACCTCCATTACTCTTTTATTTTACCTCAAAACTGCTCAATCGGTTCTCCTCCACCCTGTATATTGGGAGGTTGAGATTGTATTGACCTTTTAGGCAATTAGATAGATTTTCCACCCTAATACCTATGAGTATTCTAATTAAAATATTTAATTTCAATCTTTAAATATGTGAATTTAAAACTAGAAACAGAACAATTACAATAATATGACTATATATAATAATAATTTAATGCAGTGAATGGATATAAAATATTTGAATTGGGCACATGTTCATTTCAAACAGTATTAGATTTTCTCATAACTCAAGTGTCGTTTCAAGTCGTATGAGGTTTGTTTGGTTATCATTCAGTTTATGTTTAGTATTGGTTTATTGGTCTGAATTAAATGGGAACAGTGCAGTCAGTCACTCAGTCACTACTAGTCGGTGTGTATAGCGGGTAGAGTCTGGTAAATTTATAGGACATAAAACTAGTAGATCTATTGATAGTGCTGTGCACTGTGCTATCAGCTACAGTCACTACTAGTTGGTGTGTATAGAGGTAGAGTTTTGTTTACCCAAAAATCCCTAAGTGGTAAACACCACCATGGCCTGTTGGCCATTATTGAAGGCAATAAGTGCCCTTTTTAGCCATCCATTATGATCCATATACTGTTATTGTTAGTAGGCTAACTGCAACATAAAAAAATAACACTTCAAATAGACAAAAAAGTTGAAAAAAATCAAAAAAATCAAATAAATCAAAAAAATCATGAAAAAATCAAATAAATCATTGATTTTTGATTTTTTTGATTTTTTTAAAAAAATCAAAAAAATCGCCAACCCTGATCAACAGAGAAGAAAGTCAACTGCGGTTGACATGGCCACCTTATGCTATGACATATACGTGGCTAGCCCGTGAGATTTAGTTATAAACTTAGGGCAGCAGATAAATCAGACGATATATTTTCTGCAATTGAAGCCATTCGGTGGATCTAATAGAAAAAGTAACTTATTCATGGGCTGGAACATAGATTGGTCCCACAAACATGATGCAATTTGTACTAGGCTAACATATTATATGTAAGATCTATTTTGGTTTAATTTGGTTTCTCTTAAACTTTTGAAAAAAAAGAATGGCTATTGCAATGACTTATCAAAAAGGTTGGTTAGGAAAAGCAATAATACAGGAGACCCTAAATAAAAAAACAGGATGTATAGTGCACCCTTCTACTTTGATCCTTGATGAAGTGCAATACAGCAATCAACAACATCGGCCAGCAAAAAGACATCAGAAGCACTGCATATGCAAACAATGTGGACAACGCGCCCACAAACATTCGTAAAATGGACAACCTTTCTATTCATTCTGAATGATTTACTATAGGTAACAGTGTTGTTTGCAGAAACGTTATGTTAATGCCGAGCAGTTCCATATGGAACCAAGCTATAATTTTTCGCACAGAACGAAAAATAAATATATGAACATATTTTTACATATTACCATCACAAATGATAATATTCTCACAAGGAACAAAAAAAAAATCAAAAAAATAATTCTCGTCATTAATGGGTTAAGTGAAGACTTTCCTAGCAGAGAAGGGTATTGAGGTCCTGGAATGGTGTGGAAATAGCCCTGATTTTAATCCTATTGAAAATGCATGGAAACACATGAAGAGTAAGCTGAGAATTGTGAATTTGACATCACTTCCAGAATTAAAGAAGGAAATAAAATGAGTCTGGATTCAGGAGATGGATGTTTACTATTTTGAAAACTTAGCCAGGAGTATGCCAAATTGCCTTGAGAGGGTCCTGAAGCCAAAAGGTCAAATGACTAAGTATTAAAACAAATTTTAAGGTTATTTTTTATTTCACCTTTATTAGGCTTTGTAGATGAATTTCACTTTTTTTAGGTGCCAGTTTTTATTGCACTTACTGTAGTTGGGAAAAGTCCTACTTTTTTCTTAGTTATTGTGGCTCTAATTCTAATATCATATAATTTTACTAGGTATGAAATCTCAAGGCTCCAGGGTTGATGATTTTTTTTATTTTTTTTTTTAAATCAAAAAAATAAAAAATCAATGATTTTTTTATTTTTTTATGATTTTTTTTATTTTTCAGTTTTTCTTTTCATTTTTAAAGGTTATTTTTTATGTGGCAATTAGCCTACTAACAATAATAGTATATGGATCATAATGGATGGCTAAAAGGGCACTTATTGCCTTCAATAATGGCCAAGAGGCCAAGGTTGTGTTTACCACTCAGGTACTTTTGAGTAAACAATTATTGACAAGTCCATTCATTAGCTTTGTAAAGTTTGTATGGAACAAGGTAACAAGCTAAATATTGACCATTAAACTGGCTTCAATATACAAAAACACTTCAGTAATGCAGATCTTCTTAACATTGAAGAGTCACACAACAGATAGGTAGCTGATAGCACAGTGCACAGCACTATCAATAGATCTACTAGTTTTATGTCCCATAAATCTACCTGACTTTACCCTCTATACACACCGACTAGTAGTGACTGATTGACTGACTGCACTGTTCCCATTTAATTCAGACCAATAAACCAATACCAAAAACATAAACTGAATGATAACCAAACAAACCTCAAATGACTTGAAGCAAGACTTAAGTTATGGAAAAAAAGCTAACACTGTTTGAAATAAACATGCGCACAATTCCAAAATTTTATTTCCATTCACTGCATTCAATTATTTTATATATAGTTTTATAATTGTAATTGTATTGTTTCTAGTTTTAAATTCACATATTTAAAGATTGAAATTAAATATTTTAATTATAATACTCATATTAGGGTGGAAAATCTTTCTAATTGCCTAAAAGGTCAATACAATCTCAACCTCTCAATATACAGGGTGGGGCAGAACTGATTGAGCAGTTTTGAGGCAAAATAAAAGAGTAATGGAGGTACATAAAGAAGAAAGTTTATTTTCCTAGAGGTTAGCATAGCATACCATTTAGAATACTTATGTTTTGAAAACAATATCTGAAAGATGGGGGCCGTTAGCTGCAACACACTGTTGGAGTCGTTCTCAGAGGAGGGAGTAACCATGACAGTGAATTCCGAACGCTATGCTGCAATGTTGCAAAATTTCTTGCAGCCCAGGCTGGAAAAAATTGTTGAGAATGAAGCATTGGGAGACGTGTGGTTCCAGCAGGATGGGACTACAGCTCACACAGCCCGAATGTCACTCAATGTTTTGAGACACATGTTTTCTGGACGTCTGGTGTCTCTGAGGGGCGATTTACAGTGGCCTGCGAGCATAGTAGCAAAGCAGAGAGTTTTTTAGACTCTCCAAGTTCAATTTTAAGTCCTATAAGTAGACCAGAAAAGTATCGTGGGTACCAGCATCATCAAACATAAGATATTGGCTTAAATATTGGGTAAATGAGGAAACTAAAAATGAACTAATTCTAAAAAATCACTGGTTTGCCACTATGCCTGCGAGATCACCTGATTTGAGCATTTGCAATTTCTTTCTTTGGAGACATCTAAAAGAAAGGGTGTTCAGAAGTTGCCCACTTGCCCTCACACCCTACCACATCTAAGGGGACAGATTATTGCAGCAGAGGTTATGGCCATACCTCGCCATATGTGTGAATGTGCTATAGGAAACTTCCAAGAACAACTCCAACCAGAGTGGAAATCTAAGATTAGAGGTTCACTTAAAAAAAGCATTTCACCTTAAAAAAACCGTTCCATGCAACTAGAAACAGGTTTGCGGGTCGTCAGAAATCGGCCTCGGCAATCGGTATGAACGCTACATCAGGCAACACAGAGAAGATCCCAAGGTTGTTAATTGTGCGGGTCACTCACAGATAAGCAAGAGGAATCTACTGAAAGAAGAGCACATGTTGTGCTTGGTAGAAGTTACAAGGTCGCTACTGACACCAGTAGAGACTCGTCACTCACAGTCACCGATGAGCAAGGGAGACCTTGGGAAGGCTGCATAAGCGTTGCGCCCGGCATGAATGTTTCCGAGGTCGCGAGTAGAGACACGTCACTCTCCGGTAAGCAAAGGAGTTCTTGAGGAGGCCTCACAGCATTGCAGCTGGTAAAGGATGTACTCTTGATTCTGAAAAAAGTTCCATTAGATCTTGCTGATATACTTGAATGCAAAAGTCGAGTTGATATACGACTTGATTAAGCGCACTTGATGTATTAGTTGTTCAGAGTTTGACCAGTTGATTCAGAGCACACAAAATTATTTTCTTCTATGGTCATAATTAATTTACTTTTTAACTGTTTATATTATTTCTGAAAATCATACCTGAAGCTGATTTTGAAAATACGCTAGCATCCAACTCCTAACCAGCTCAAATGAATGTGGACCCAATTGCATGCAATCTATGCCTTTGTATCATATTAGTTAAACAGTTTAACCCATTAACGCCGAACGGGAACATTTGTGCCCAACTAATAAAAATGGCTGTAAAAGTAAAGATATTGCATTTAGCTATTTTCTGTTAATAAAGTGTGTTCTCTGAAGGTTCAGAATGCGTACGGAACATGTTTTGTTTCTCTGCCACCAGGCATTCATGCGTAGTAGCCGGCTGAGCTTGACCAAAAAAGAGGTGTATGTAACATGGCTCCACCACGCCTGAGAAAAACGTATGTACCTCAATTACTGAAAACATTTTACTACATCCAATGATTGAAATTTGTAGCTGGAAAATGCGCCAATTACATATAAATCACAAATTATCAATAATGTTGACAATATCGTATGCATATAGTAAAGTGTAAATTTTGGGAACAAATGTGCCCGTTAGGATATAAAATAAAGATTTCCCCCAACACAAAAGTTGTGGCACTTTCTCTTATATGATGTGCATAGATTTATTTCAATTGCTTTCCTATTGTGTCGTACGATATTATAATGAGAAGTTAACAGATGTTTGCTATTCTGTAGCTTCTAAATATATGTTTAGTAAACTATTCATGATAATATTGGCCCGTTTATATGTAAATTCAGATATGCCTTATAATAAATTGTCAGCAACTAAAAATCATTGTACAGCAATCCCTTGATTAACGCGGTTAATAAATCCCCGAGTTTTACCGTGTTAAGCAAAACCGCGCTAATCAAACTTAAGAATGTATGGGAATAATTATAATGAATCCTCAAAAATAGCAAAGGAAAGGAAAATTATGCAGTTTGATAAAAGTGAGCAGTAGATATGGCAGCGATCTTGACCGGTTGAAGGCTAACGAGTAACTAGCCCTTTACGCACTGAATTATGTTTCGAAAGTGAAAAAACAATCTGAATTACTTCTCAGATCAAGCGCAGTCTTTGTGTTGTACTGGCAGTAGCGGCGCGCCTACTCCATCGAACGTCGTTCGAACGAGTTCACAACATGTGACGCTACCGTCACACTCGCGGCTAGACTCCAAACGCGTAATTACTCTCGGTAGAAGCTTTTATTTTCTGTGTGACAAATTCATCACACCAGGGCTTAAAGGGCTAGAGCACCGGCATGGCGCACTTACCGGCGAACGTTGCCGAACTCGATCATTCGAGTTATGAACGAGACAAGGCGCGGTTAAACCGACTCTGTAGTCAGCACGAGTGCCTACAGAACGGAACCTTATTTAAAGAATTATTGGCTGAAATTCATAAAGTAACAACATTTGGCGAATTTTTCCAAAAGTCGTAACAAAAGTTAACAACATAAGATCTAATAAGCAAAAAGTAACACTTTTGTTACGAACGTAACACCTCTGGCTAGAGGCGGGAAAATGATGCGTTGTGAAAAAAAAAAGTCGCGCTAATCAAAACTGGCACCGCGTAGATTAAGGGTAAGTCGCAAATTTTTTTTCCGCGTTAATCAAAACCGCGGTATTCAAAACCGTGCTAATCAAGGGATTGCTGTAATGAGTTATGGGTTATATTGCAAGAAGTGACTTGAGTGATATATTCAAACATTGAAATAATCTTATTAGATGTTTCTTTATTCAGGTTGACCCTGGACGAGGTGTGACAAATACTTCAGGAAGAATCTGATAATGATAGTGATTTTGAAATCAATGTTGCAATTGAGCCTCCCATTGAAGAAGCAGCTGCTGGTACTGACTGCGACTCTGATGCCTCCGACAGTAAAGTTATATGCAATCCCAATCATTTACCATGAAGACACTTACTTTCCGAAGTACTTACTGACAAAAGAGATCATCAAACGTCGTCTCCTGATGGTCAGCAGAGGGAGAAGAAACTCAGAAAATAGAAGGTGGTTTGGCACAGAGACGAAACAAAAGTTATTGATAGTGTTGGAGATTATGATAAGCAAACATAAGAACAACAAGTAGTTAATGAGAGTATTTTGAAATGCATCAGACATTCATCGGAGAGTATCGGAGCATAAATGGTCAAGTGGTAAATGCTTGGCGTCAGTGCAGACGAATACATGCTGACATGAGCCTACTAGACATTTCCAGGAACTTAGTTTTAGCTACATTGAAGTCCTCTGGAACAACCAGAAAAGCAACAGGTCATAAATGCAGTACTGGTAGTGCAGAAGAAAGTGTGCGCCATGGGACTGCAAGAGGAGAGCATTCACGCAGCAGAAGCAAACAGTATCAGGGCAGAACACCTCACATATGCAAGATGCGCAAGGTTCCCTTGCATCCTGACTGCATGGAAAAATAACACACTAAGCCATAGATACTCTACTACTTAGCTTTTGAGAAATAAAAAGAAGTCTGTATGAATAGAGCTAACAAAGGACTGTATTTATAGGTTTATTTCAATTTCTTCTTAAATCATGATTTTATAGCCGAATGGGCACATATGTTCCCAAGCTGTATTTTTCATATTTTCAAATAAATTTCCGTTTTGAGTGTTTCTGTTGTTTATTGACATCATAAAGAGTCATTTGGCATGAAAAATTCAGAAAAATTCTCCTTACATAATTCTCGGCATTAATGGGTTGACATTTACGCGCCATACAGCGGGACCTAATGAAGTCAACTCCTAGTCCAACTCTATGCAGTTGCGGACTCCTATTCCTATCAACATGTTAAAACTAGTCCTATAAGTTGCGTTTTCTTTCATTTTAAGCAATCATCTTCAGCAAATATGGTAAACAAAGCTAAACACGAATGCTTGAATTAAATAATGACTGCCGTTAGTGAGTAATGAATGGCAATAAAGAGTCTTTCACTCTCTCCACTCTCCATAGTCCTTACTTAAAGTAAACTAACAGCTCATCGTCAAGAACTAAATATGGCTTATAGGTACTATTTACTCTTGACAATTGACATAATGGTTGCAAATTAAATATAAAAAAAAACATTCATTGCACCTATTCATTACGTCAGCTTTCAAAATGAGGATAAACTCATCGGCAATCAGAGAAACTTATTGAAGAAGAGGCAATGCACAACAACGACATGACACTTGACTCAGTTGACTGACTGGACTACCGGTAGCATACTTGGAAAATTTAGCATACAAACCTTTAGATTCTGTGAACCTCATAATTTATACATTATAGAACTTTAGACGGCTCACAATATATCACGTAAAGTTTTCACTCAATAATAGTCTCGAAGTGTATGAATAAAACCTAAGGAGTATAACACTGAAGAGATCAGCGTGGGTGGGAGCTTCATCCACCGGTTGTGTAATGAGAACTAAGTCAACTAACCAGGCTGAGCCAAAAGCTTTCCTGCCAGCTTTGTTTCACATGATTGATACTGCATGCAATGCATGTATAACATTTACGACCGTTATTAAATCATTCTGTTGAATGTTAGTTACTAAAAATTTACAATATAGAAGAATTCAACTATTTCATTTCTTCAGAGTATATTGATATCATATTGTTGGTATCTCTGTCACATGTCACCTTCTTTGTTATTGTTTCGTTACAGATGGTATTCCTGAATCCTGATCGCAAGTAGTTTTCATGTCTCAGCTGATTTCATCAATGATCAGTTTTTTATTTGTCAATGAAATCATAGGCAGTTTTTCACGTATTTGTGAGTGAATGTACAAAGTGAAGATGTTATTCTTTGTGATTTTCATCAATAGTGACATAACTAGATTACTGTATTATGCGCTTGAAATAAGAAGTGTAGCATTACACATTAAATTGGCATTAGTGCGTTAACAATGTGTGCATTTGGGGGCGGGGCGGTCCATTCTAGCTTTCTAATGCTGATTGGATTCCAGTGGCTGTGACGTTGCATGCGTTCTGATGGTAATTGGATTCTTGTGACTGGCATTGCACACGTTTTAGCGATGATTGGATTCATGTGACTGTGACGTTGGATGCATTCAAGCAATGATTGGATTCATGTGACTGTGACTTTGGACGCGTTCAAGCGTTGATTGGATCCTTGTTACTGTGATGATGTAAGCTCTGCTTTTTCCAATGAAACAGCTGTGGCAGCTTGCAGAGACTTGTCAGTGATGATGATGGACTGAAAGTGGAGGTGTGCTGGCCGTTCCAGATTTTTAGGTCATGCTTTCCGTTTTGCCATGTTCACCAGTTAATATATTACCCCTCTGGAATTCCACACACTGTTGGAGACTAATTTAGTCTCCAACAGTGTGTTGCCACTAACAGACACCATCTTCCTGATATTGCTTTCAAAACATAAGTATTTTAAATGGTATGTTATGTTAATCTTGAGGAAAATAAACTTTCTTCTTTATGTACCTCCATTACTCTTTTATTTTGCCTCAAAACTGCTCAATCAGTTTTGCCCCACCCTGTATAAGCTAGCTAACACATTTAAATTGTAAAATTGTAATCAATATATAACAAATAGTCAAATAGTTAAAGACTACGGTACTTAGTTATAGCCTTATAAGAATTAGCTAAGCTGCTAGCTATGTACAATGTATTGCAACACTTGATGCCTCTGTACCAAAAACATTCAATTTATTAGAACCTAATACACACTAAAGGTAACAAGTTTCTATTTTATATACCAATTTGTCATTCATCAACATTCGATAGTACATTTATACTAAACCACGAATAACAATACCTAAAAATAAATTAAAGACTGCCACTCAATATATTTAAATATATAAAAAAAATTAAAAAATCATGATTTTTTATAAAAAATCAAATGATTTAATCAATGCCAACCCTGCTATATAAGTATATTTGATTAAGAAACTTAAGTCACAAATACTAATTATACTGTCGAAAAAGTACATCAATTCTTTGAGAGCATTAATCATGAAGGTGCTTTCGCTATGAACGCAACTGACTTTCTGGCACAGTTGTGCCTACCATTAGTACTGATGGCGATTGTGATTCTACCAGACTACCACCTTCTTCTTCTTTTCAAGGTGTCCACGTTGGGTGGACTGAAAGCCACAGGACAACCACAAGGATGACTGTTGGGCCTGAGAGCTTATGTTATATTGGACTTCTTGGTATGGAAAACTGGCCTCTTTGTCCTTGTTTGTACAAGGTCAATAGAGGTGATGGATGAGCTTGACAGCATGTAAGAGAGAATTTACACATGACATGGATAAGTTACATGCACACAGAACACAGATGACTGTATGCAGTTACTCAGAAAAGTTGCACATGACATGATCATTGCTCCTCAGAACTGAGCACTAGATTTAACAGTTAAGTTAGGTGGATTTATATACATAGGATGACATAGATTATGCACGTACACAAACATATACAATATAGTACCGTAGGTACTGTTACATAGATACACTCATACATATATAAGCTTCATTTTGATATTTTGGCACCTATCTAAAGTTCACTGAGCCTCCCTGATTTCAAAATGAAAACAATCAAAAATTGAAAGATTTTCCTTTGCACATCATCATTAAAGTTCCCTCCCCCCAACAGTACACACAGGGAAAATTGTACATTTATACATCTTAAATTAGTTTCCAGGACTTGTCTGGGCTGCACGTGTTGCTGACAATGCAGCAGATAGTGCTCAATTGTGTCCACTGTGTTGCAGGTAGTACATTGGTCAGAATTGCTCATGTTGAATCTGTGCAAGTGACTTCTGACGCCAGCATGTCCAATCCTGAGTTGGGCGGCAGCACACTCTAGTCTGCGTGACTTCAGGCAGAGCCAGGGTCGGAGCCTGGGTTCCTCCATGTTGTTGCTCAGAAAAGTTCCCTTCTGAGTGCAGGCGACAGAGGCCTTCCATATTCTGGTCCAGTGCTTGTGTAGTTTGCCTCTAGAGGTCAGTGAGGGACTCTTCCAGGCTCAATGTACTCAAGGCTGAGTGGGCATTGTTATGACCCATGTTGGCTGCTCTGTCTGCCACTTCATTGTCCCTGACCCCAGAGTGCCCTTGAACCCATTGCAGAATGATGGGGGCCTGCCTTTTATAGATGATATCTTGTATTTTGTAAACATACTCCTTGTACGAAGGGTTGATGGTATTGCTGACTGCCTGCAAAGCTGACTGAGAATCAGTCAACAGAAGGATGCTTTGCGTGCTGAGCCTTGGATCTAAACAGGAGAACCGAAGAGCCATGAGAATGGCGAAAAGCTTTGAGCCAAGGACAGTATGAGCTGGGTTCAGCCTCCAGGTAGTAGCACTTTGGATATTTTGGTATATACATAGCTGCTGCCGTGGAGCCATTACTGAGTTTTGACCCATCTGTATAGACGTGAACATAAGAGGACAAATTTTCTAGGCAGTACTCATTGAAAATGCCTCTGCAGGCACCTGTAGGGGCTTCCTGGCTGCAGGTGCCTTGGGTGGATATCTTGATGTGCGGCTCCAAGTCAAAATGTGGTGGAATAGGCGAAATGTTGGGTGTTTGAATTCTTCTGAGGATGGGCATGGCTAAGGTGGATGAAAGTTTTCTGCCTCTTGCAGAGAAATAACTGGTGCCTTGTGTGACAACACCTGTCTCATGACATATTTCGTTTCCTGCCATGCTCTCGGGACAGTGCAATATTTTTAGATACCACTTCATGAACAGGTAATCAAATCTGACCTCCAGTGGAGGTATATGGGCTTCAATCTCCAAAGATGATATAGGAGAGGTGTTGCGAGCTTTAAGTACAATTCTTAGTGCACTGGACTGAATTACTTTGAGCTTCTTCGAGTGTTTTGATGCAATATCATCAAGTCTGAACAATACACAGCCATACTCAAGCTTGCTGCGAATGAAACTTATGTATACCTGCTGGAGTAAGAGTCATGATGCACCCCAGCTGCTGCCCGAGAGGGCTCGTAGAGGCGCTAGTCTGCGCAGACAATCGTTATTCAAATGTGCAATTTGTGCCTGAAAAGTGAGCTTAGGGACATCAAAGAGGATGCCCAGAACCCTCTGCACAGGCACATGCGCGATGGCATGGTTTGATATGAGGATATTTACGGGTGGCACATTACGCTTTTTAGTGAAAAGTTGAGGAGAGCTTTTTAATGGGTTGATAGTAAACTGCCATTTCTTAAGCCAAATGTCGAGTGAATCTAAATAGCGTTGCATAATCTGCTGAGCAGATCCCACAGGGTCTGAGACCACAGCCAATGTGATGTCATCAGCATACGAGAGAACTCTCACTTGTGGGGATTTAGGAAGATAACTTATCATTATGTTGAAAAGTGTTGGGGAAAGAACTGCACCTTGCAGGAGCCCCCTACTTAGTGTTTGCCTCTCAGAAAGGCAGTTACCAATTTGCACAGAAGTACTTCTGTTTTTCAAGTAGTGGTATATCCATCTAATTAGTTGTGGTTCCAACTCCAATTTTATCATCTTGTAGAGCAGACCATGGTGCCATACACAGTCAAAGGCTCCTTGTATATCCAGGTAGACAACCAAACTATATTTTCCACCTGTTGTTGCCTGTCTGATAATGTGAGTTAGAACAGCCAGTAGGTCTGATGTACTTCTACCACGAAGGTAGCCTGTTTGCGTGGCTAGAAATGTGTTTCTTGATTCAATATGATGTTCAATTCTTTTCTGAATTATTTTCTCCATGAGTTTTCCTATGCAGGACAGCAAAGCTATGGGTCTATAGGATTTGGTCTGAGCTGGATTCTTACCTGGCTTTAGTATTGGGCATATGACTCCCCTTTTCCATGCAGCTGGCACAACTCCACAAACAAAGCTAGTGTTAAATAGGTTGAGAAGTTCTATTTTGATGTAGTCAGGGCTCCTTGTTAAAAAAGTATTTGCAATAAGGTCATCACCTGGCGAAGTGTTCCTTGATGATTGGATACCCCTCTGGAGCTCATGGCAACTGATGTCAGGGCATTGTGGTGTACCAGCGCGTGATACTACACTCTCCACGCTGTTGATCACTTCCTCATCTGCTGCCCGATCCTCTGCAGAAACACAGCCATGAGTGAATTGGTCCAGAAAAAGTGCAGCTATTTCCTCACTTGTTGTGTGTTGGTTGCCAATAGGAAAGTTTGTCGAGCCTTGCTTCCCACTAATGCTCTTAATTGCTCGCCACACCTTTGATGTAGGAGTAGTACTTCCTAGAGACTGTGAATTTGGTCCAACTCTCTTTCTTCTTTTTCAGAGCCATATGTTTGGCAATCGTGACACATCTTTTGTAGGAAATCAGGTTTGTAAGAGTAGGATGACTCCAAAGTTTGTTTTTTGCTCTTTTCCTGTTTGCAACCGCAGTTCTACACTCTTGGTCCCACCATGGTGTGGTTTGGTGAAAACCATCTAGAGCCAGACGTCCTTGGAATGCAGTCTTTAGCAATGTTAATGATTTTGTTGGTGATGCATTGGTTTAGAGTATCAAGGTCTAGTGGGGCAAGCATCTCTGATAGGGGTTCTCTGTCTTGAGAAAACGATGTGGTCCATTTGGCCCAGTTGGCTTGTTTCATAACCCAGTTTTGTCAAGGATTGATGCTTTGCTTGGCACACCCAAAGCCAAAAGTTATCTCCATGGGGAAGTGGTCACTTCCTATGTCAGTTCCTCTTTGCATCTCTCCAAGGACACCCAAACTATGAGTTGCCATACACAGATCAAGACAGGAAGCTGTTCCAGAGCGGTTGTCGATATATGTTGGGAAGTCTTTGTCATTTAGCAATACAAGGTTATGGATTTCTAGTAGTCTTTCAATGTTCCTACCAGTAGGATTGATCCTGTTGCGGGAGTCCCACAAAGGTGAATGTCCATTGAAGTCACCAACGAGAATGTAACTTTTCCCAAGCTGGTTAGTATAATGCTGTAGTTCCTCAAGTGATATATTTTTGCATGGATTATATACGTTCCGAATGTTTATACTATCTGATTTATTAAATATTTCAACCAATTGACATTCTAAGAAACCAGATGGGATGGAGGAATGGAACCACCTGCTTATAATGAAATCTGACATCCTCTCTTATTAGAATTCCCAGTCCTCCCTTCTCTCCATGTCTATGCAGCCATGATGTTTGGCATCCAAGGAATTTCAGCTCATTTTTCTTTAACCAGGTTTCACACAGACATACTATGTCTGGTTTTCTGGTGTATACATGGATTTTTAGTTCAGAAACCTTGCCCCTGAGACCATTGCAGTTTAATTGAAAATTTTCTAGTTGGGACTCTAGTACACTGGGTCGCTGAATCAAATTTAGATTTGAGTAGGACATTTAAATTTTCTTCTTTTTTGAGGTTCTTGTAGTCTTATTTTGTCTCTTTGGATGAGATTGCAGATGCTCTGAGTTGCTGGGTTCACTTATTTGATGGTTCAATTTTCTTGCCCCCTTCCATGCAAATGTGTGAGGGGCCAGAACTGGTAGGCAAACTAACAGCTGATGGGGTTGCCTCAATTGTAGTTGGTTCTGCAGCAATGGTGGACTCAGCATGAAGTTCCCCCAGCAGAGCTTCTGCCACCTCATTGCCAAAGTGTTTCCTGGTCGCACTGATGGTTAGCAGTTCTTTCCCTTTTTTGTTTTCTTTTGATAAATCTGTTAAGACAATTTCTTTCAGAAACTTGCAAAGTGAGATGCTGAGTTTCTGGATTTCACTTCTGATTAAGGTTGTAAGGGTGGCTATTGCCTCTTCCATTGAGGGCGTTTCCGCAACTGTATTGGTGGGACCATGATTTGAGGCTTGTGTAGCACGTGCCTTGGTCACTTGGCTATAGGTGTTCTCTACTGATGGTATGGTGCTTGGATAGGGTAAACTGCTTTGATAGGAGCGTTGAGATTTGTGCACTCCTGCTTGAATGGTATTGATCTGGAGAAGGCTTTACTGAGGCATTGCCAGCTGAGATGCTTGGCCACTTAGACTGTTTTGGAGGGGTCTTTCTGAATTGAGGCTGTGGTGTACCGAGTTGCTTTGCTTTAGGGCTAAATCATACAACATTCCACTTCTTGTCAATGCATCTATGGCCTTGGCTTGCACATTATATTGGCAGTCTCGGTGGCTGGCAATGTGTGGCCCTCCACAGTTTGCGCACTTGTATGTTGTTGACTTGCACACGTCTTTAGAATGATTACCGGCACAGAGCAGACAACATTCAGGGGCAGTGCACCCGCTTGGAAGGTGTCTATGTCGCTGGCACCTGTAGCATCTGAGAGGTGGTGGGTTGAAATCTCTCACTCTGTACAAAATGAAACTGAAAATGGCTTTTTCTGGTATTTGTTTGCCGTCAAAGTCCAGCTTGAGGACTAAGGAGTCTTCTTTTGATGCTCCAGAAAATTTTGAGAGTCTGGAGATCCTGATTATCTTACAAGCTTGTCTTTGCATACAGCAATCCCTTGATTAACGCGGTTAATAAATCCCCGAGTTTTACCGTGTTAAGCAAAACCACGCACATCAAACTTAAGAATACATGGGAATAATTATAATGAATCCTCAAAAATAGCAAAGTTACATAACAATTTTTTTCCACTAAAATTCATCATATTTTTTCATCATATATTAAAATTCATCATATTTTGACATTCATTCACCATTATCAAAACGCTTAATTATTTCAAGCTGTCTCCAAAGTGATATTTTTACGTTTAAGCGTTCCCTTTTTGTCCATAATTATGACGGTAATTTATCAAGGAAAATTATGTAGTTTGATAAAAGTGAGCAGTAGATATGGCAGCGATCTTGACCAGTTGAAGGCTAACAAGTAACTAGAGCACCGGCATGGTGCACTTACCAGTGAACGTTGCCGAACTCGACCATTCGAGTTATGAACGAGACAAGGCACAGTTAAACCGACTCTGTAGTCAGCACGAGTGCCTACGGAACAGGACCTTATTTAAAGAATGATTGGCTGAAATTCATAAAGTAACAACATTTGGCAAATTTTTCCAAAAGTCGTAACAAAAGTAACAACATAAGATCTAATAAGCAAAAAGTAACACTTTTGTTACGAACGTAACACCTCTGGCTAGAGGTGGGAAAGTGATGCATTGTGAAAAAAAAGTAGTGCTAATCAAAACTGGCACCGCGTAAATTAAGGGTAGGTTGCAAATTTTTTTTCCGTGTTAATCAAAACCGCGGTATTCAAAACCATGCTAATCAAGGGATTGCTGTATTTAAAAGGTCATCAAGGTCAACGTCATGCCCAACAGGACCAATGACTCCAGAGCAGGTGTTTTCTAAATCAGATGATGGTCTATAGCATTGAACTTGCCATTGTCCAAAATTCATGGTAGATAGTAAGGTTTTTATTGCCTCTTCTTCATTGGGATTGAATTTCACGGCCACAATGTTAAGCCTTTTGTTGATCTGCACATCTTTGACAGAAGAATCTTTAATTATTCTGTTCAATTATTTAGCAACCAAAACTGGGTTTAGGGAAATTTTATTTGCGTACAAAGATGTTTGCTTGATCAGTACTGTATTTTGATTTCCAGTTGACTGAGAAGTTAAATTTGAGGGAAAGGCTTTAAGGTGCTTATTGTTTGAGAATGGTCCAACTGGTTTTGGACTGATTCCTGTTAAGGGGCTGAATGAATTCATTGAATTGTCTAATTCTTCTTCTGATTCCATGCTCTTCTGTCATTTGCATCCACTCAAGTTTTAGGGTTTTGTCACCTGATGTGTTTCTGTGCCAGCTCTAGCAGAAAAGTTGTAACCATCAAGTCCATTTGAAGGCTGTTCATTCATTTCCATGTCATCTAGCAACAAGCCAGGCGGCGGGATCACATGAGAACTTGAGGTACAGCTACCTTGTGTTGGCGTTTCTGGGATAATGTCCTCTTCATCATCTTCAGGCATGTCAGGATAAGATCCCAGCATGGTGCTGGTATTATGGTTTCAGGTATCTTGATGACGACAAAATTTTTCAGATAAACACAGAAGAAACAAGAATGGTCATCCAATACTTAGGTCAGATGGTCATGGATTTATTACAGCAAAAAAAATAAAAACAGTAATATTAAGAATCAAGTTGAATATGTAGCAATAGTAGCATTCACTGGACTATAAATTACAATACAAGTACACAAAATTCAAGTACAATTATAGTTATACGAGTTGATGAATAGCCTACTGTGATACAGATAGCTACAATCAATCAATGAAGTACAAAAACAATGCAATTAATACAAGTTATACAACACACATAAATACAATAATCATGAATAATGATTGAATGTTGAATCAATAATAATGACATAACCGAGCCAGTTTTGCTACCTGTCCTGTACTGATCTGATTTCTAGCTGGCTCGCAAACCTACTCCTACGGTCCTACCTACCATAATGGCAAAGTAGAGAGTTTTTTAGACCCTCCCTCAAGTTAATTTTTGAGTCTTATAAGTAGATCAGTAAAGTATGGATACCAGCATTATCATACATAAGAAATTGGTTTAAATCTTGAGCAGTGTGGAATTCTAGAGGGATAATAAATTAACCAGTACACATAGCATATTGGAAAGCAGGACCTGAAAGCTTGGAAAGGCCAGGAACTTTACACTTTCAGTCCATTATTTACATATCCTATCCCTTTCCAGAATTCCATCTGTGATTTGTTTGTGATTTTAGCCACTTTCAGCTTTCCAGCTGTGATTGGATAATGGAATTGCAATGTTATCTGCTTTCTAGCTGTGATTGGTTGATGGAAATGCTTTCAAGCTGTGATTGGCTGATGGGGATGCTTTCAAGCTATGATTGGTTGTGCCCATAAGCCCTGCCACCAAGTATGGTATATGTACTACAATAAATAACTACAGTACTGGTTAACTAAATACTTAACTGAAACTTGATCATTACAACTTACTTAACTGAAACTTGATCACCTGGAAATGTTTAAAAAAATCCATTAAATAAGGGACAAAAAAAAAATCTATCAAATAAGAGACATCCAAATAATTCTATTACAAATCTAATGTACTATACAATTGAAACATTTTCTCCCATTTTGATCCTCCTTTTCATTTATAGTCAGTCTCCTGGCAGGCTGGCAGAGCTGCCAGAGCACTGTATGGCTTAGTCTGTATCCAAGGAAAGCTTTTCACCTTGGGTGGAAAGCATTTTTATAAGTGAACTTCCATTATTAGAAATCCAGCCTGATCTTGAGTAAATGAGGAAATTAAAAATGAACTGATTCTAAAAAATTTCTGGTTTGTCACTATGCTACCTACAGGCTACTGCCTCTTCCGTGAGAAGATGCCTCTTCCCGAGATAGCTACAATCAATCAAATGAATCAATGAAGTACCTACAAAAACAAGGCAATCAATACAAGTTATAGGACACACGTAAATACAATAATGATTGAATCAATAATAATGACATAACCGAGCCAGTTTTTGCTACGTGTACTGATCTGATTTCTAGCTGGCTCGCAAACCTACTCCTACAGTCCTACCTACTGGCTACTGCCTCTTCCCGACTCCCGTGACAAGAAGAGGAGGGGGGAGGGGGCAAGAGAGCCAGCCGGGTTCTTGAAATTGGACACTTAGCTAATATACTCGTGGTATAAAGAAAAGTGCAATACAAAATCAAGTTAGTGAATGTATAACTGTAATAGTTTACAATATTATGTTTAAGCGCAAAACCCGTCCCCGCGTCCCGAGTCTAGAGTTTGGAAACGTTGTGTGGTCACCGAGATTCGAAAAGGACAGAAATTTAATAGAGAATGTTCAAAGACATGCAACAAGGATAATTCCAGGCTTGAAGGGCAAGTCCTATGAAGAAAGATTGAAGAGTATGAAGCTTCCAAGCCTCAGTTATCGATGTCTGTGTGGGGACCTCATTGAAATATACAAGTATACTCATGGTCTACATAGTGGCAAAGCAGAGAGTTTTTTAGACTCTCCTTCAAGTTCAATTTCAAGTCCTATAAGTCATAGTGACAAACCAGAGATTTTTTAGAATCAGTTCATTTTAAATTTCCTAATTCACTCAAGATTTTAACCAATTTATTAAATATGATCAAGCAGGTATCCATGATACTTTTCTGGTCTACTTATAGCATAGTGGCAAAGCAGAGAGTTTTTTAGACTCTACCTCAAGTTCATTTTTGAGTCCTATAAGTAGACCTATAAAGTATCCTGGATACCAGCATTATCATACATAAGAAATTGGTTTAAATCTTGAGTAAATAAGGAAATTAAAAATGAACTGATTCTAAAAAAGCTCTGGTTTGCCACTATGATGGTCTATACAAGGTCCCTGAAGGGTTACTAGAATTTGAAACAAGAACCAACACCAGGGGCCACGGCTACAAGGCTACAAGCTAGAAAAATTGCACTGCAACTTCTCCACGCGACAAAATTTCTTCTCGCTTCGAATCACCGACATGTGGAACAGCCTCCCCGATGACATCGTTGGCGCTC